>NC_072010.1:54571151-54651151 GCF_027791375.1 Indicator indicator | reverse complement strand
TTAAGACATGGTGGCTGCTTCTCTACTGGCGGGACTGGAAGATTACAATGCTAGGCTGTGGTGAAGTGAAGCAAAAGAGTCTTTGCAGTCTTCCAGGTAAACTGAGGCACCGTGACACTTCCTGGGTTGCTAGCTTCTCTCCAGACTGCAGAGACCGGTAGTATGTGTGTGAGTGAACGGAGCTTGGCAGAAGCAATAGCTTAACAGCAAAAGCAGAGAACAAAAAGCTCTAGCAAAGAGCAAAGTGTGACTTGTTTACCCTTTGGGGTATACTTATACATTATTATTTGAGCCTTGAATTGAAACAATAGTCAACCTTGATGAGACCTTTCCAGCTTATGACCAAGCGTGTGGCTAGAACTATGCCCAGACTTGGAAGGAGCTTACGCTAAGCTTGGTGTTGTTTACCCCAAAGAAAGTGCCTTGGCCTTTGTCTTCTCATCTCGGGTCTAAGCACCCACTCCAGAAAGCAGGGGGAAGGGGGGATGTGAGCCAAACATGTTGGGACAAGTTTTGGCAATACCTTTGGCATAATTCTGGACATTAGGCTGCCTTCATGACCGTTCCAAGGAAGGCAACTACATCTGTGGTGCTCCATCACTGTTTTGGGCAGTGATTGGCTATAAAGCAGCCCTGAGGAGAGGGACCTTGGGAGTGCTGGTGGACGAGAAGCTCCTGGATGAGAAGCTGGGGGACAAGACATGAGATGTCAGTGTGCACTTCCAGCCCAGAAAGCCAACCAGATCCTGGGTTGCATAAAGAGAAGTGTGGCCAGCAGGTCAAGGGAGGTGATTCTCCCTCTCTACTCAGCTCTGGTGAGACCCCACCTGGAGTACTGCATCCAGTTCTGAAGCCCCTATTACAAGAGGGATATGGACATGCTGGAAGGTGTCCAGAGAAGGGCCACCAGGATGATCAGAGGGCTGGAGCACCTCTCCTGTGAGAACATACTGAAAGAGTTGGGGCTGATCAGTCTGGAGAAGAGAAGGCTCTGAGGTGACCTTATTGTGGCCTTCCAGTATCTGAAGGGGGCCTACAAGAAAGCTGGGAAGGGACTTTTTAGGGTATCAGGTAGTGATAGGACTAGGGGGAATGGAATAAAGCTGGAAATGGGGAGATTCAGATCAGATGTTATGAAGAAATTTTACACCATGAGAGTGGTGAAAGCCTGGAATGGGTTGTCCAGGGAGGTGGTTGGGGCCCCATCCCTGGAGGTGTTTAAGGCCAGGCTGGATGAGGCTCTGGCCAGCCTGATCCAGTGTGAGGTGTCCCTGCTCATGGCAGGGTGTTGGAACTAGATGATCCTTGCGGTCCCTTCCAACCCTGACTGATTCTATGATTCTTTAAACATCAGTCATGTACACATGGGACTTTTCCTAAAATGGAAGGCTTAGACTACTGAAAGGAATCAACAGATAGATTTGTACCCTATATTTCTGTTACATAATGCACCAGGACCCAAAAGCATTCATGAACTCAAAGTCGGCAACTTGAGGTACCAGAGAATCTCTCTATTCAATTCTGCTAGTAAGGATTTTGTATTTCGCAGAATATTGCTATAAAACAGAACAAATATAATTTAGGCAAAAGCTTGTAATATTCCTCAACAAGAAGTGGTAAAGAGAAAGTTATTTTAAGTTTTATGTCTGTTCCCTTCCAATTTTTTTTTTTAATTCAGATATCTAAGGCTATTTTAAATTTAGAAACTAATTCAAAATATGTTATTATTTTGTTAGATATTTTTAAAAATAACATCATATGGAAAATACTGGACTTTAGCTCTCAAGGAAAATACAGTAACAGAAGTAAAAGTCATCATCCAAAATTTTAAGTGTTTATATGTGAATAAACTAGAATACCATTCCCATTCTTGTATTCTGTATTATTTTGCTTCACCATTTCTAGAATGTAGAATGCCACTGTATTGTTTTTTTTCTCCTTGAATTATTATTATTAAGATAAGCATTCATCTTTTTGGCATAATGAAAGGTATTATGAAAAGATGTTTAATGCAAAAAGTTTTTGGAAATAAACGTTGCTTGGGAACATGTCGCTCTTTTAAAGTAATTTGACATTTTAAAGTGCCTTTTTTCCTTGCTGAGACTGATGCTGAAACTGATCTTTCTAGAAGATAATGAAAGAATGAGCTAAAACAATGTGATATTATTTTACAAGGAAAAATATTCTCTCTGAACCAGTTTAGCAATACAGCTGTAAAACTAAATGCTCAATTAGACTGCTTTCTCTGTTATCAGCTTAATAAGGGTATATTGCCATCCGCCCATTTGTCTTTACTGCAATTGCTCTCAGAATTTTCATCTTTACTTCCATATATCTCAGGTGCATTCACAGATTCATAAATTCATAAAATGCTTTGGGTTGGAAGGGGCCTTAAAGATCATCTAGTTCAAATCCCCTTGGCATTGGCAAGGACACGTTCCAACCTCATCCAACCTGGCCTTGAACTCCTCCAGTGAGGGGACATCCATCACCTCCCTAAGCATCCTGTTCCACTGTCTCACCACCCTTACTGAAAAAAATTTCTTCCTAATAGGTAGTCTAAATCTGCCCCCCTCAAGCTTTGATACATTCTTTCTTTTCCTATCACTACAAACCCTTGTAGAAAGTCCTTTCCCAGCTTTCTTGTAGGCCCCCTTCAGGTACTGGAAGGCCGCTATAAGGTCTCCCTGGAACTTTCTCTTCTCCAGGCTGAATGGCCCCAGCTCTCTTAGTGTGTCCCCATAAGAGAGGTGATCCAGCCCTCTGATCATCTTTGTAACCCTCCTTTGGACCGGCTCCAACAATTCAATGTCCTTCTTATTGGTCAGGACACCAGAACTGCTTGCAGTACTTCATGTGGGGTCTCACCAGAGTAGAGGGGGAGGATCATTTCTCTCATTCTCCTGGTAACACTTCTTTTGATGCAGCCCAGGATACCTTCAATGATATGTGACCCACCTCCTAGAACCTTTTATTGATTATCAGTTTCCTAATTTCCAGTTCCTTTGTCAAGTAGCTTGCTTATTTTCTTCAAGGAGAGCTTAATGATGACCTCAGATATTTTAAAATCACAATGGCTACTTTATTCTCAATCTGGAGCCAGAGTGGTAGTAAATATTATCCTGCAGCTCATTCTTTTAGAAGCTGTGTCAGAACTGTCTCAACAAAAAGAATAGAATAAAGCAATTTTGGCTTTTTATGGTGGGTTTCAGGGTCACACTTCAATTTCTAAAATTAACTGCATTTTATATACTCAATTGCTCATCATTTTATGTTATGAAATGGAGTCAATGTAGTAGAGTAACATGCTATTATTCTCTTGTTACAAAAGTTAAACTACTGAAGAAAAGTATATAGTTGAAAAATACAATACTAAATATTAAAATAGAAATTTAAGTTTGATGGTGCGCAATATTTTGGGATTTCCTTTGGAAGAGTGTTTGAGACATTCTAGTACGATAGCTACAAGAAGCTTGCTTAAAGAGAATTTTCAAGCAAAACATGTCTCAATTCCTTGATAAATGTAGGTGTAGACTATTGGAAAAGCATCTTTTCTGTTTTCCATAGCTCTGCACAAAGTGACAGTTTTTGGTTTGGTTGAGGTTTTTCCCTAAAGAAAACTAGAATAAAGACAGAACTTTGTTTCTGCATATTACTAGTTCCGAGACCTACTCACATAACTCCTGACAACAGCGTCCCTATCCCTTTCCTCTTTATGGTTCCTTATTTGCTCAGTTGCAGGTCACTATTTTTCAAACAACAGTTATTTCAAGTTTAATTCTGACTTTTTCTAAACTGCCAATAAACCTCTGATCTTCTGACTGTGAGAAGTATGAGGTACATCATAATATAATTCCACCACTTAAAAAGAAAGATGTATTTCCTGTGTTTGATATCCAAATATGAGGAAAATAATAGTTACTTGCAGAATTTACTAAATAAAAGACCTGATCTTGCTTTCCCCATTTCCACTGAAAGATCCTTTATCTGCCAGTAATGCCTAGTAGCATTGTTGACACTCCCCATGGCTACAGCATTGAACCAGATGCATTTTCTATAATTCAATCATGAAGACCACCTTAATGTCATCAAAAGTGAAGACTATAATGCCTACTCCAACAAACTGCCTGAGAGTCTGAAGATCACAGAAAGGGAGGATTACTCTGCACAAACTTCTTGATTTCCCTTACTGCATAGTTATTTTTATGAACAATAAGGGTTTTGTTTCCTGTGACAAAGATTTTGATGTTTTCCAATATACTGAAATACTTAGTGTATCAAGGAATTCTTATCAATATAAATTTGCTTAATTAATACTGAATTTCTCTAGAAATCCTACCAAAGTACTTAAAACAACTGCAGTAACACCAAATGAACCTATCACAAGTAACATTATCACAAGATGCACTAACCGAATTGATAGTGGTCGGACACTCATTCTCTGCAGATGTTGAGCCCATTATATGATATTTCAGCTGAACAGAAACAAGGTCACAACTAGAATATTCATTTAACTTATGAAGGCATCATCTACCATTTCCAGTTATCACCTATAGAGAAGCATACAAATTAAAACTTAGAGAACATATATGGCAAACTATATCCATATTTCTCAATGAAGAAACTAATGACAGAATGGCGTTTTCTGTAAGGCACTGTCAATTGTAAGCAGAAAGATGAGTTAGAAATGTCACCCTGGCACTTTTCTTAAACAGAGTATGCTTGAGAAATTAAGTATTTCTAATTAAACTACTTCTATTGTTTGTAGGTAGGCTACAAGAAGAGCATCTGGAGCTGTGTAGATTAAGTATGCCAGCCTTTCCAGTAATGCTTTAAAGTTGGAGATATTTAATCTACTTTTGGTCCATAGGAAAAGAAATCTGGATTCAATGTGTAAGCTGAATGTTTGATACCATTTAATAGAAAATTATCTTTAAAGTTACATTTCCCTCTTTCTCTTTTATAGTACAGTTACCAGTAAAATAGGACCCAAATGAGAGAGAATTTCTCTTTAGACAGAACAAAGAATTACAAAAATTTCAGTCCTGTCTTTGCTGAGTTTAAACATCCACCATATACTTTCAATTTACTATGCTGTTTTAACGCCAGATGAATTCCAGACTTGAGTGTTTTTATCATCAAAACTTCTACTTATCTTTCAGTATAACATAATTTCAGAAAACTATATTTTCTTCTAAAATTATCTAATAGTATAGGTAGCCTAATAGAAATATGGCACTAACTATTAAATGAGTAATACAACATCCAAACACCAGGTATTTCTTGATAATAAGGATTCCAAAGAATTCTCCAAGTCATTTGTGACACAAAGTGCCTTTCTTATTGAACAAACAGGGAATCCATTTCACTCGAATTGATTGACACTGCTCAAAGAGGAGATATTGACTTTTATTAGTCTCTTCTTGCTTTTAGCTCTTTTTTTGCACTCTGAAAGTCTTCAAATAAATAGTTTCAATTATCACATAAAAAGAAATAAAATTTCTTTGCTTTAAAATAGAGACTTTGCTAAAAACAACAATACTCACTTCAGTCATAATGTGGAAATCCAACAGGAAAAAAAAATCACACATGAAGTATTAATTTCATGGTGCCCAGAAAAATTATAAAATACAAATTACAAATATAGAAAGAAAAAGAGTTAAAAATGCAGTAGTCAAATGGAGCTTTTATTAGAAGAATGCAAAGCTTTTAATAGCATTTCCATTTCCCTCCTAACAGAGAAAAAAAAAAAAATCAATTTCTTTTTCTTTTCTTAAGCAGGTAGTCAAGTGGAGGTGTTATAAACATTAAAGAACTAAAGAAGTGATTTTCAAGTAGCTGTTTTCTTTCCTAAACTGCACTTGGCTCATTTTTTATGACATTTCTATGCTGCATTGTGCATGTTATTGGCAATGACAGCATCCCATATGCTTTCTGAACATTCAGAATCACTTCACTAAAAATTAAAAAAACTACAAAAAAAGGTTAAAGTTTACTTTTTTTTTGTTCTTCTAATTAAGTATACCAAGTAGTTAAAAGCAAATGTCAGATATGTAAGGATAAGATTTTTTTATACTCTGACTGATAGTGAAAACCATCTTTACTTCAGTGGATATTTCACTGACAGTCTTTACCAAGGATGATACATCTCAATATGAGAAAAAATGTTAAGCATTTCTCAAACGAGTCAAATATTTTCTTTCTAAACTGTACAGAATTATGTGAGATATTTGGAATAATTTTTATTTGTTTTGTTTCAAGTATTTTTCGTTTTCCTACTTATATTAAACCAGAACCTATGGTTTAGTAGGAATGAACATAATAATATGTGGTGGGTTGAAAATTCCTCCCCAGTATTAACTTCACTAGACTAGCTCAGTTTGGAAGTAAATGGAGCTGTATTTACAATGAAATGCAATGAATATGTACAACTATACAGTATTTACAATATTTACAGATATTTACAATTAACAAAAGAGCACAAGGACCCCTTCCCTGGCCAAAAGACCAGGGAAAGCTGCCTCCCTGCCTCCCCCCACCCTGCACAAGGAAGGGAAAAGAGAAAAGCAGAGAACATTAATACCAGACAAAACAAATGCAGCCAAGGTCAGCAAAGCCTGTTAGAATCTCCCCAGCGAAGAAGCAAGAAGAAAAGAACAGAACTAGAGATTGTTTTGGGAACCAAATCTTACGGAAGATATCCCTCCAATGGAATTGTTTAGAATAATCAGTATTTTCCTTTTTACACCCAGTGGGGATTTATTTACATTTTACTATTTTCTGCTCAAAATCTGTGAAGAATTTTGAAGGCATAGCCTAAGACTACTAAATAATAGGAGACAAAAAGCAAGGATACTTCTTTTCTATTAATTAAAGCAATCTGGAAAGGTCAGAACATGACAGGAAGAAGCCTGGGGAGATATGTAACAGGAAAAAGAAACTGATGTACTTTTTGCTGGTTTTACTATCAGGTTGAATGCTTTTCCTGTCACTATGAATCCGAGTTGAAAGTTAGAATATGAATGACTGCAGAAGAAGTGACCTAGTGCTTTGATGAGTAAAGAATTTTCATTCATTTCTAGTTACCTTCTTTCCTATCATCTCTTGGAATGAGAAAATTCCAAAAGGAAGCTTGAGGAGAGAAAGAACATTTCAAAATGCAACAATCTTTTTAGTTTGAAATATCAATATTAGAGAATATTATTGCTTCTAAAAGTTAAACGCAGGCATAAGACCAAAAAGATGAAGTTTATATACTCTTTCATAAAATAAGTATTGGCAATTTTAATAGTCTTAATATCTATAGAAATCCTTTCTGAATCTTAATGTATTTCCTGTGATGATGCTTTTGATACTGTAACATGAGAGTGAGATACGTATTATCAAAAAATTAAAAAATTCTGATGAAAATGTTCGCCTTCTATCAAAATATTGCATGAAATTGTCATAGGTCTGCTCAAACTCAAAGGAAAAATGTCAAAACTCTACCTTCTCTCCTTTTGAGATCCTTTTCTCTATTTTTTAATTTAAAATTATCTTAAGATAATAATTAATAATAATTATTCATAACAATAATAATCAATAATTATATTATTATAATTATATAATTTAATTGTTATAATATTAAATAATTAATAGTTAATAATTAATTAATAATATTAATAGATAATTTCTTAAGACTTTAACTTCTTTTTATTACTCACTTACTTATAGAATTTAAAGCTACACATCAGGATTTAATGTGTTTGCCAGATGCTGGCATAACTGATAAATTATAGTTCTTTCTACTTTCTAAACATTTGTTTTCTACATTGCAAAGAGCTGGAGCTTCTATTTAATTGGATGTTAATGCCTTCTTCATGGTATTTTCATCAGAGCACCATAGATCGCCAAAAATACTGTATAACTTCCTTCATAATATAATAAAGCCCTTATCACTGTGAAGGAGATAGGAATTTGCATCTCAGAGTAGGAGGCTGATATCACTCAGAGTGATCAGAAAATCTAGGAAAGCAGACACAACATCAGTATCAATGCAGATACAAATTACAATAACTAAGTTTTACGTCAGGTCTAAGGAATCAGTGCAAGTAGTACCTTTGTGACTGCTGTAAGAACACCTCCATGGATAGGTTAGAGTTTACCTAAAACAAAGAAAACAGTTCCCACCAGGATTTAGTTTTACTATGTATTTTTGTAAAACCTCACCTTATCTCACCTCTTTGTAGCTTTTTAGCTGTCCTAGACTCATCTCTTTCTCTTTCATATAACTCTTTATCTGAATTGTCAAAGGTCAGGACTGGGTTCACTCATGGTACTAGTGCAATATTTTCCAGTTCAACTTGCAACCCGGTACTGATGGGTCAACACGACCAAGTCCCTGAGTGCCAGGTCCACACACTTCTTGAACTCCTCCAAGGATGTTGACTCCACTACTGCCCTGGGCAGGCCATTCCAATGCCTAATAATTCTTTCAGTAAAGAAGTATTTCCTACTATCTACCCTACAACTCCCTTGGCAGAGCTTGTGACCATTTCCTCTAGTCCTGTTGCTTGTCATCAAGGAGAAGAGGATGGCTTCCTCCTCACTCTAACCTCCTTTTAGGTAGTTGTAGAGTGATAAGCTCTCCCCTCAGCCTCCTCCTCTCTAGACTGAATAAGCCCAGCTCCCTCAAAGACTCCTTGTAGATCATGTGCTCCAGGCCCTTCATGACCCTCATTGCCTTTCTCTGGATACACTCCAGCACCTCAATATCCTTCTTATAGTGAGGGGCCCAGAATGGAGCACAATACTCAAGGCCTCACCAATGCTGAGTACAGGCAGATGATCACCTCCCTGTTCTTGCTGGCCACAGTGTTTCTAACACAAGCCATCGTGCCATTGGCTTTCTTGGCCATCTGATCACACTACTGACTCATATTCAGTCTACTATCAACCAACACCCCCTCTCCAAGTTGCAGCTTTCCAAGCACACATGCCCAAATCTGTAGCTTACCATGGGATTGTCATGGCCCAAGTGCAGGACCTGGCACTTGACCGTGTTGAACTTCATGAAAGTTAGCCTTGGCCCATTGGTCTAACCTATCCAGATTCTACTGTAAAGATTCCCCACCCTCTAGTAGGGTAGGGAATCCAATTCAAGCCAAAACTCAGTCTCACCAATTATTCACACCAGTTTTGACTATTACCAGCAGATGCATGTGCTTTTTAAATGAGATCTCAGATTTAGTCCAGGTGAATAAAATGAGAAATAAAATTCAACATTAAGATGAATATTTTATGTTCTTCTTGTACAGCAAAGAAAAATTTTGAATCAGGTTTTAGAATAAGAAATAACCAATTCAAAAACCTTATCAACCATCAATGGTAATGCCTGATTTTTTGGTCCAAATTCTTTGTCCTTCTGATAAGGAAGTCACAGGTATTATTATAAAATTAACATAGTTGTTTAGTGACAGACACAAAACTACAGTGAAACTAAGGTTTCTCATTCAAACATCACTTTCATTCTTGTCAGTATTAATTTGAGGCCAATCTTACTTAAAGCTGTATAATAAACTCCCAAACCAGCAGTATCAAAATAAGGAGGTCATATTATTAGAAAAAAATATGCTTAGTTTTACACATTATAAAGCTGTGTCTGTTCAACAGATAATAGAGTTTCTTGTGGATGTATAGAGCAGTCGACACAACTGACCTCTCCCAGAGCTGTCAAAGCTTGCAATGTAAATATGCATGAGATCCACATTTTTAAGCTGATAAAAGGCAAATTCAACATATTTGAAAAGTAAGGCTCAAAGGTAAGTGCTGAATCAATGAAAAGGCAAAGATCATCACAAAGCACAATGAGAACAGAAGATGCCTGGAATTTGTTCAAGGACAAACTTTTAGATAAAATGAGGGCCTTTGTACTAGCAGTGGTTAATTATAAAAAGCGATAAAGAGCATATGTTCTCATCTAATTTTATACGTTCATAAAAAATTCTTTTAGTTACTCAAAATCATCTTAACAGAGAGGATGGAAACATGAACAAGAAATAATCCTAACACTGGTAGCATAATAATAAAGGTACCATAATCACAGAAAAAAATAAATTGACTTCATTATTAATAGTTCCTGCTGAATCCTATATGTTGTGACAATGCTTTTTCTGACTGTCATCTGAGTGGAATTTCAGTGACATACAAGATGGAAAGACAGTAGAAAATGCTGGAGGTTTATTAGGGTGTTTTTACCAATACTGAAACTGCAACAGGGAAGGTAAAACTTCAGGCATGTTATTATAAACGTTAACAGCATTAGCAAACCAAGCACAGTCACTGTGCTAAAAGCATATGACAAATACAAACAGAAGAAGAATAAAGACCATAATAATATTACATAAACACAGCAGCCCAAATGAAAAGTGGAAATAGCTTTCTGTATCCTTGGAGGAGATGTAATGGGAAAAGTGAAACTAGAATATGTCCTGTGACAATTCTGCATGAGAAACTGCATAAAATTTTTGGTTCGAGTTTCATATTAGGGATTTAACTTTGTAGAAATCTGCCTTTTAATATATATATATATATAAAAAAAAAAAAAACATGGTAAAGATCTCACGTTCCTGATATTTGCAGATCTAAGATGTGGTACTCTTTGGGAAAAGTCAGAAAAAAAGCTGTAAGGGTGAGAGTTCTAGCTCCTGCAGCTTAGTAAAAGAATTTTAGAAAGCAGAGTTGTTATAGCCTGAAGAGAAAACTGAAGACACAATAGCAGTGTTATTGTGTGTAAAAAGGTTCTGTTCTCAGTGTCTGTAAAGGAGGAGACAAAAAGAATCAGACTTCAAATAAAGCACAAAAAATTTAGGCTAGACTATAAGAAAGATTTTCTATCAGAAGGGCTCGTAAGAACTAAATGGGTTACTGAGTTAAATTGTAGAGACTCCAGATTGTCAGCCCCTAAGAATAGATTTAACAAAATCTGTCAGGAATGACCTTCCTAGAGTTGATACAAATTAACTCAATGAAGTGGAAGGATACTCCAGTGAAGCTCATTATTTCACTTGGGAGTAGATTGCACGTGCCTGTTGAAGCAATGGAGAAAAAAGGTGTTAAGCGTAGCTTAAAAGACATAAATGCCTAAAACCCGGCAGACATTCAGCTTTCACAAAAGAGAATGAATGCGTTTGCATGGGGATAACCTTTTTATCTCATTTACATGAAAAATATCAATCTCTGAAAGGAAATTTCTACTTGTAAACAGTCTGACCCTCTAGCAAAATTTATGGAATGAAAACTAATATAACAAGAAAATTCAAGTTACATTTGTGGAGTGGTAAGGTTTAAGGGCTGTGTCTGTGCACATATCCAGAACACTCAGTCATCAATTCTGTGCATGGTTTAGGAACTTGACATGACTCAAGAAAAGATGAGATAAGGGACTGATGTGAGACAAGGTGGTTGATGGAGTTTCTATCTGGTTTCTCAATAATGTATTTGACTCATTTGCACAGAAAATTTTCAGGTGAGTGTTTCAAACAGCTGTGGCATCATCATTGTCATACCCAGTAAGCTCCTGCTGGACCTGGACCAATTGATAGACACCATTTGTATAGATAGACGTACTGGTAAACATGTTGGGTACAGTGTCTGGCAGCTACAAGTACTCTCCCAGACAGGTCCAGCTGCACATGGCTAAGATATTTCTAAACAGTCAGTAGAATTATTTTCTTGCAGATAACAAATGTTTATTTAGGACAGTCTTTTGTAAACAGCTGAGATAACTGACTTTTTTTTTTTTTTTTAGTTTAAAATATTCAGTAGAAATGGATCATGTGTATCCCCTGGAGTGATCATATAGAACTTCTGACCAGCTGGATTATAAGAAATCAGGAAAAACACAGGTGTGGGAAATCTCACTTAGGCAAGATAAAAATCTAGTTACAGGGACCCTTGCAACAGAGATAGCTGTCAAATCCAGAGAGCAGCTGAATGTCCCGTTCCAAATATTAGATGAGCATTACCTTTTGTAAAAGATCCAGATAAATTAATTTTCTTTCAACAAATATTCTGTCAATGAGTGTCTGAGCACCTAACTATTTAAATTAAGATTTGCAGATAAAATTGTGGGGTGTACTACCATTTAGTTAAACACTTCCATCAATATTGTGATATGATGGGCAATGAAGGAGACAAGATTCCTTTTCCAATGAATTTTAGTGTGTGACCTATTTCTAAAACTATAAATAATGTTTTGTCTATCAATTCTCTAGAGACACTTTAAGTTGTCATTAAACATAACATCAATTTAAAAAAAAAAAAGAAAATACAGATCACTGTTACTTTCAAACCATGTAGCCTGTGGGATTTTATTTAAATAAAAGTTTTCATCTTAAATCTTCATATTGTTGTCTCAATTATTTATATTCTTGTTCTTTCAATGACTCATTCTTGAAAGTCTTCACACACTCAAATAAAGGTGCATGTAGTTTGGCAATAACACCTTTTGATACATAAGGTACAAAAGAGAGAAGGGCAGTACCCTGGAGGTGTTTAAGGCCAGGCTGGATGAGGCTCTGGCCAGCCTGATCTAGTGTGAGGTGTCCCTGCCCATGGCAGGAGGGTTGGAACTAGATGATCCTTGTGGTCCCTTCCAACCCTGACTGATTCTATGATTCTATGTCACCAAATGATGTCACACAATCATGCCAACAGAAATTGTGAGTTTGACAAAAAGCCCAGAAAGGCATAGTTTTAGTACCAAAAGAAGTAAATTTGTTTACTTTGCAAAACAAACCTAGAAACAGATCTATACAAAATATCAACTCTGCAACCTTGTAATTCTAGTATCAAAGAGAAATTTATGTATATGAAATACCACAGCAACAAATGTGAATCCAACAGACAGCAACTATGAAATTACCCTTCGATAATCCCCAGCAATATGCTAGATTACTTCAATCTCATAAAAATTCATCAGTTTTTTGGAGTGGAAATCAAACCCCACTCTTAGGTACACTCGTCAAAAGAACAAATGAATAAATAACTTGAGGGAATGGAAGTAACATACTGTTAGTTACCTGCCACTAGCCATGCACTATTCCTCTTACTCTGTGTCTGTTCTGTGAACTACAAGCCCTAGGCAGTGTCACATTTTTTATTACATGTTTGCTTTTCATTTCAGCATGCAGCTGAAATGTGATGACAAGTGGAAAGACATGAGTGAACCCTCCTGAGGCAGTCACTCCTCTCTCTCATTCCTCTCTGATTCTGTGGAGCTCCAGATCTGCTACCCTGTCAGGCTTCAACTGGGACCCCTAGACCAGGTCCACATTTATGATTTTTATTCTGCTGGGTCCCACCCCTGGCCCATACGATTATCCGTGCCCAGTCTATCCCTGTGCTAACTGTGCCTAGGCCTGCTGCTGAAGAGCTCATATCATCATAGAATCATAGAATACTTTCATTTGGAAGATACCTTTAAAGACAATCTAGTCCAAGCCCCCCTGCAGTGAGCTGGAACATTTTAACTAGATCAGGTTGTTCAGAGGCACATCCAGTCTGACCTGGAATGTTTTCAGGCATGAAGCATTTACGACCTCTCTGGGCAACCTGTTCCAGTGTTTTACCAATCTCATTGTAAAATATTTCTTCCTTCTATATAGTGTAAATCTACCCAGTTTTAGTTTAAAACCATTACTTGTTCTGTTGCAACAGGCCCTGATAAAAATATCGTCCCCATCTTTCTTATAGGTCCTCTTTAAGTATTGAAATGCTGTAATAAGGTCTCCCTGGAGCCTTCGTTTCTCCAAGCTGAAGAACCCCAATGCTCAAGCAGGAGTAAAAATAACAAATTAATCAGAACCTTGAATCAGGTGTTGCATTTTCAGAAAAGGTAATGAGATCTTAATTGTACCGAAATGCTTGACCCTACTTGCCCAGAATTAATAATGAAAAATCTGAAACACCAACAGAACTTGAATGTGGTACAAAAATTAGACAATTTCTGATAATCTTCTGAAAACACCTCTCAATTCAAAGAGCTTTTTATCATTAGATAACAGCAATACAGGCAAGACACTGCATTATCTCTGGACAGGGAAACTGCAGCTATAATTTCACAACTGCTTAACATTCTATTACTGCACTTGAGAGGTCACCTCAGTTTAGTAGGCATTACTGCTTATGATAACGTGCTGTACAGAGAATCAGTATCCAGGTAACAAGGATTTAGGTTAAAAGTGTATCTGGAGGGGAAAAAGGGTTAGATTCACTCATCATGTTACAGCAGAATCCCCCCAGATTTATACTGGTTCAAAAGAAGATGGGAAAATGTATATAGGAAACGTAAAGGAAGCAAAACTGAGCTGCTAGGAAAAAAAAAAAAAGAAGTGGAATAAATGTGTGACTTTAAACTTACTCTGTGAAAAAAAGTTAAAAACTTAGTGGATACTATAGCTTTAGAGATACCTTTATCTCCCAGTTGCTTAAAAACAATATACGAGAAACAGATCTCTGCTTTAAGAAAACAAATGATGATGGTTTAAGGTAACCTCTTAAATTTTAATGTTTGGATTTGTTATTACTATCTCTCTGAGAGAAATACCTGACACAAGACTTCATTAGAGAAAATTAAATCAGTGACCTCCTTATTCAGTTTTAGAAGGGAAGACAGGTCTACTTTATGATGTATTAATTTCTTTAAATTACAGGCTGCAGGCAGTTGTTCCAGCTTGTTGCTTGTCTATAGTGCTCTCTAAAAAATATTACAAGCAGAAATATCATTAACTTATATCATCATTATTAGTGCCTTACTTTCTGTCTCTTTCAGGAAGGAAGTACAGTGAGTTTGCTCTCCATCTGCTTTGCACAGTGTAAACTACATGGGAAATCTGCCAGCATTCAAGGGATTTCTTGTTACTTGTATGCCAGGACATACACTGATGTACAGATCAAGAGTAGAACGCACTATATGTTCTATTTTCTGTTCATGTCCTGCTTATCCAATATTTTAAAAACACGAGGTCAGCAAACTTGAAACATCAGACCTCAAATATTGTAACTTGCCCTCAGCTACAGAAATTAGTGTTTCCCTTCAGGGTGCTCTTCATAAATTACATTTGAGACTTTACTGCATGTTTATGTAAGGAAAATAACAATAGAAAATATTACTCCTCTTTTAGTTCTTGTATCATATAATTGTGATTTCTATAACTTCTCCACATAGTCATTATGAAACGCAACCTTAAGTGCTCTATCTGCAGAGACAGCAGTTAAGAGCACATTAAGAACATGTAAAAACATAATTAATTGAATATTAGAACCAGAAGTATAATGTTTTAACCATCTATTTCCTCTAAAAAATGGTGAAATTGTTCCAAAAGCCAGTTCACTATCAAAGCAATGTAATTTCCTTATAATGGCATCAAGACTAAATTGTTCTGTCCATGTACATGCAGCAGCTTTCACATTTCTCTAGAATGGTGGTATTCGAACATTGACATTGAAAGCCATTTTCAGTAGTAACAGTGAAGTCAAAACTATTATCAAGTAGGAATATAAAGTTTGAAGTGTTTATCCTTGCAGTGCTCTCATTCTGATGTTCAGAAAGGAGTTTCATAACACCATACATTGCCTGTGAATATTGATTTGCGTTTTTTATATGAAGGGACACATAGTTCCAATGAAGAATTCACATTATTTTCCTTTGGTTGTGTGGAAAATTTCACCACAAGGGAAATGAAATGCAAATTTTAAGAAACAAGATAAGTTATTTCAACCTGTAAATTTTCTATTCAATTTTTATTAGGATTATTAGTTGAACTAACCTGGTTGTTTAAACGACTGTGGAAGGATGAAAGAGTAGTCTGACCACTCAAAGAGGTGGACTAAGTAAGGATGCACCAAACATGATCAAAGACAAGAATGGATCTATTACAAACGTCTGTTAGAAGTCCAGATTATAGTGCCTTCTCTTTCCTGTCTTGTCCTGTCAATGAAGGAGTGTCCTACCTGTTCCCAGTTCATATTTCCTAGCTAGATAGTTTAACTGAATCTAGAGTGCGTAGATGCACCTAGAGTTACATACTTCATTCCACATCTTTTCAAATGATAGACTACTTGACTGTGGAACCTCCTTTTTCAAAAAAAAACTACTGCAAGACTTCTGAAGAACAGTCATGGCCAGGTTAAACACTACACTTAGGCGTTTGTGGTGAAGGCACCATAAGTTCAGAATTATGCCCCCAAATACTGGAAAACTTGTCCCAGCATGTTTGGGCAAGTTTCTCTTTTCCACCTTCCTTTCTGGAGTAGGGTACAAAGGCCCAGGTGCCAGCCAGATGGCAAAACAACCCCAACCTGCCTTGTAAGGGGTAAACAACTCCATGCACCCATCACATGGCATGATCATGCTTCTTCCATGTAAAGGCATAATTCTAGCCTCACTGTTTCTATAGGCAAAAGCAGGATGTTGACAAGTGTGCCCACTGGCCAGATCTAGCCTCGAGAAACTTACAAGTATTACCCCAGTTGTTTGCAAGTTGCTCTCTCCTTTTACTCTCTCCTTTTGCTTTCCAGAGCTTTGCACACTCTTGCTTTGCTCGAGCTTTGTAAGCTTGCAGCACTTAAGCCATTGCCTGTAAGTCTTCTCACTCCCACATGCATGCATACTAGCAGCCTCTGCAACACAGAGAAGAAGCTAGCACCCAGGGAAGGCCGCCGTGCCTCAGTTTGCCCGAGGAACCTGCAAAGGAGATCCCTTCGCTGAATCTACGAAAGCCAGTGTTGAAAGCCCAGTCCCAGTGGATTAGAAGAAGACTCTGCCATGTCTTAAAGAGGTCTGGACTCCCCAGGGTAAGCTTTAGCCCAGAGAGAGAGGGACCAGCCCAGGCCAGGCAGTCCAATATCTGCTGCAACTATAAGCAGTAGACCGAGCAGCCGTGTGTTGGCTGGTATAAGCAGGAACACCCTGTGTGACCCCGTCGTTCACAGGAGACAAGCAGAGCCACCCGCTTCGCTGATCTGCAGCCCTGTGCCATCAGGGTAACTCACAGTCGGGACTTCCTGAGAGAGAGAGAGGCTCCCATCCTCTCCTTTGAGTTCAAGCAAGGACTGCCTCCTACCTTTAATGGGAAGCAGTCACTGAGAAGAATCGGCATTGCCAGCTCCACTTTGAGCCAAGCAGAACTGCCACTCCATGTAGCTGCGCCGCTTCCCTGAAGCCCGTTGCCGTTGGGATTGGAGACATCCGACCCCTCCTACCGGGAACTGTCTCCCCACCCTATCATGCAGCCTGACCCTGCAAGGGCTGACCCTGAAGGACCCGGCCCCTCATTGCAGGACCACTCCCCTAGGACCAGCCCTGCCAGCCCCCAGCCACTGCAGTTGCACCTTGGGACCACCCTGCCAAGGGAAGCCACTAATTGGAGGAAAGTCTTGCCCCTTCCACAGAGGTGGGAGAAGAAAGAAAGTCACCGTCCAGAGGGAAGTCCCCCCGTGGCCTGCCAGCGACTCAGCCCCAGCCTCAGCCCTGAGAACCTTCCCCTGCCTGGAATGGACCAGCCCCAGGCCAGCCTTGGGCAGATAGTAAGCAGACAGCAGACAGTCAGAGTAACCCAGGAACCTGTTTCGCTACAAACAAAAACAGAGTGTATCTTTTCACATGTGCAACACTGGCTAACTTTCATTTCAAAGCACCCACGCCTAGCCACATGACATTCCAGCTTGAATCGCCTCTTGATGGCATTGTAAATCTTTCTCTGTACATAGTTAAAGCTGCCAAATGTCTTGTCGAGTTGCCATTTGGTAGACAACGAGCAGAACTGCACCCTTTGTTCCCTTAATTAGAAATTAATTCTGTAAATATTCTATTTGGGTCAAATTGTACATACCAAACCAGTTATGGGATATGTTTTCACAACTGTGAACTAGAATCTGTATATATAAAATAGTGATTTATTGGTTATTAATATTTTATAATAATTAAAATTAATTTCCGTAATTCATATTTCATAATTTATAAATTAATAATCTCATCATCACAGCGTTATGAATGATCTTTTAGAGTTATCTGCTTCTCACGCAGCTGCTACAAGGGCACTGAACTACACTAAAACTGTTCAAGAGGAAACTCATTATCAAAAGAATCAGTATATTAATGGAAGATATAGCACATTTCTAGTGAAGAAAATCGTATGCCCAAAGGTATACACCCATTAAAATGTACAAGATTATCTTTAAATCTTTTTTGTATTTTATGCTTGTAGAAGACTACAAGATCACAGAGTCTACAATGTGCCTCCTTTCTTCAGAATATTTCTGTAATTGTCATGCATTTCTTCAGATAATAATGAAGTCACTAATTCTTTGTATACATTTCTACGATACAGCTGATCTATATAACTTTTTGCTTCTGTTTTGATATTAGATTACTAGCACATCTGCAAAGCTGTATGTTAGCATTAAAACCAGCGTTAGTACGTAAGTAGATTCAGACAAAATATGTTTTTTCATTTCATTATATTTTTCTTATCAAAAGTTCTTCAAAGTGTTTCATTGAACAAAGGTGGCTTTCACCTTCACACAGTTTCCAAGATTTTATAGAAGGAACAACTTTCCAAGAGCAACAGACTAGTAGTCTTGTGGCTGGAACACACTTTAGCACATAGAAGCTATGAAAGCAGACTTTGTCAAGATTTCATCCACAAATAACTAATATACTAACCTACCGTTTTCTTCAGTTCCTTAACTCTGTTCTGCTTCCTCTCTATTCTAGCAACTAAGAGAGTTCAGCTACCTTCTGGCTTTTTTCTTGGCTTGTAATTGCACACTGCCCTCTGTGTCTTCTAATCTCTTTACTGACCAACAGTATGTGTTGGCATCTTGTGGCTTTTGGATAGGATTTGTGAAAATATTTGCAAATATTCCTGCATCGGTGCTGCATAAACACTGGATGAGGAACTATTTCATCTTCAAACAGAAAAAAAAAAAAAAGGTAGTAACTTTTCCATCTCTCCTGTTCTGCATGTTCATTAAAACCATTAAACATTTCTCTTATCTCCCCTCTTCTTTTAAAAGGTCATATTCGGTTTCACATCAAAAAGGGCTCTTTCATAAATATATACATGTATTTACATGCATAAAATATATATGTCAGAATCTATAAGTAACATGTTTCATGTCGTCAACTCTACTAGCAAAATGTAAGCAGTACTAATTTACCTTTCCACTCTCTCTCAGATCACAACCCTTTTCAGAGTAGTTTCATGATCTGAATGGCAGGAAAGAATGCCTATAATAACGGGTAATAAGTATTTTACAAATCAGATGAAAAATTTGGTACACATGTAGATACAATTTGAAGAATTTTGGCAGCCTGAAACATCTCTGAAATATCTGCATTATGCTTATATTAGGAAAAAAAAATTCCATTGGTATGAACTCAACTGATGCGTATTTATTCATATACCTTCTCTTAGCTATAACGTTTTATACTGTCTTACATTAAAAAAATTAAAAAATCATTAGGTCGGGGGTTTTTGTTTGTTGTTTTTTTTTTCCCAGTCTTCTTAACTGAAATATCTAATACAGAATCTTAATTAAAGGTTTTACTCCATAGCCAGCCACCCCTTCAGGGAGTGCTTTAGCCCGTCTAAAATCTTTGGAGTGGTTTACCACTTCCAATTAACCATTAAGGTAGCTGAAGAAGGAATCTTTTCTAAATTGCATGCATTGTACAAGGAGCATGATATTGATGCTTTTGTATTGAAAGAAAAATGTGAAACTGTTTGCTTCACTTGAAAGAGCTTTTTGGTATGACATTCAACTTTTTCTATTTTTCCTTCTATTTTCCTTCTTATATAATGGGATCCTATAATATTAGGATTAGTAATTAGTAATTAGTAAATTGTTCCATGCTCTATGCTGGCCTAAGCAAGATAGCTCATGTAAAATAAGAATATGTTTTCTACAGCTCCTATTGGAAAAAAAAAAAGTAATGCAAGATTGATCTTTCTCAAACAAATACACATTTCATCTCTTTCTCCTATTTTCTGTTTTCATTTTTTTTCCTTAGCTTTATGTAACAGTTCTCACTTCTAAGCAGAACTGGAAGAAATTTTAGAAGCAGTACAGTTTTCATGAGGGTTTTAGGTCAACTATGAAATCTCAGATGACTGGATTTTCCAATGTATTTCATACTGTCAGCTAGGCAAAATCTGCAGTGTCCCTCATCCCATTGGGTTTTTTTTGGGTGTGATGTTTATTGAAGTCAAAGAAAAGCTTCCAGTTTCGATCAAGAGAAAAGATAGGAAGAAGGGAAGTTCTGACTTTGAAAATACATCTGAAGAAGCTTAAAAAATTGCTATTGTATTAAAGTCTTTTGTAATTTTATGATAAAGATAGTTGCTAGGGTTTTGTTTGTTGCTAGAAAGGCAAAATAGTAAAAATTAACCCAGTGTAAAGAACACGATTTCTAATGATGAAGCTGGCCATTATTACTTTTTTGTCCTTGACAAATGGCTCATAGATGGTGCTAACTAGAGTCAGTTGCTATCCACTGTCTTGTGCTGACAGATAGCCATGCTGCTCTGGAGGGCACTTGCATAGAGTAGAATTATTTTTAGTTGCAGATACTTGAGAGCTTCAAGTCATTACTATGAATCATGTGACATTAAACACCTGCGGCAGACTGTCACCTCTAACAAACTCCTCACTGTGACCCATGAGTATATGCACAATTAATATCAGAATGTACATCATTAAACTTTCCTGTCTGACTTATCAATGAGTTTTGCCCTGCAGGCATGGACAGAAGAAACAATGATCCTGCTTACCAACCCAGGAACAGACAACCTACTTTTGATGTGTCTTCCCCCTAGACTTATAAAAAAGCTGTTAATTACACTGATGATATAACATCACAATTTATATATATGCATAATAGGGATTTCAGTATAAACTTACAGCTATTTATATCAAATATTACTTCTATCACTGACTGAAATTTATGTAATTTATTTGACTTATGCCTCAGTGATATTTTGGAGAAGTAGCTCTGAAGTAGACAGGGAATGAAATCTACTTAATATTCTGTCAGGGTATACTGCAGCATAAACCTAATTCTCTCAATATGATGACACTTTGAAAATAAAAAGGAAGAGAAATTGGACCTTTTTACTTAGCAAGAAAAAGAACATGCAGTTCACATACCCTGGCACAGTAATTGTGCTGAACAATAAAGACTGATGGAAAACTAAAATTTAATTGGGAGTAGGTGGCTTTCAGAGAGGGTACTCCCAGTGGCAGTGGTGATGCTGCCTGTTTTTCATATTCTGTCTTTCAGAATTGATGGGTATTTCCATTAATTCTCATTAATTTTTGGCACATGTTCAACAGAGCAGTTCTCTAAACTTAGACCTAGATGTCTACACTGTATCTGCACTATTTTCACTACCTACTGATATTTTAACTTTCTTTTCATTCACCCAGTCATAGGGAGCACTTTTCTGAATGTATCAGTAAAGGTATAAGACTCCAGATAATGACTTCAAGATCAACCTTTATGAAAACTTATCAAAAAAAAGTTGGGGGGTTGGATATTTTTAATGTTGTTTGTTTGGTTTTTTTTTGTGTACGTTGTTTTTTTTTTTTTTATTTGGGTTGTTTTGTTTTCTTTTTTAAGGTAACGTAACTTCTGTTTTACATGAAACAATTTTTCTGTAATTTTCCAGATAAGAAATTTACAAATGTAAATGTGAGGGATTTTTATTTCAGGGGAAGCAAATAAAATTGTGATTTGTAAAGGTAATGACATATTTTCCACATAAAGATAATATTTAAAAAGATCAGAACATAATATGGGAACTCGAATAAGAAAACACAGACATAAACAAAGACAATATATTTTTTTTTCCAGATGAAGATATCTAAGTATTTCAGGGTATGAATAAGAATTATAGTAATAATTCATGATTTGGATACAATGTGGTGTTTTTTCACTTAAAAAAATTGGTCAATAAATATTTCTTTATTAATAGTAATAATCTGTATGAATCTCCCAGTTAATTCAAATAAATGCAATATGGACAGGGCATGCAAATTGAGGCCCCTCTTCTCTCATTATTAAATCACTACAGAGTAACAACAAAGTGAAGCAAGTTCCACCAACAGTAAAAGTCTAATCTTTTTTTTTTTTTTTTAAGTGATTATACTAATGTTTATGTAAAAAAAAAAAAAAAAGTATGTCCATTCAGAATCAGACATTTCAGGTGTTCCTACAGTATGTCCTTCTACTTGACTGCCTTGATTTAGTTTAGGTCAGAGTTATTTTTCTTTCCTAGTATCTGGGACAGTGGCATGTTTTGGATTTTGTATGAGAACAATGATGACAGCACACCTATGTTTTAGTTGTGGCTAAGTAGCATTGATCCTAAGTCAAAGATTTTGTTTCCCATGCTCTACCAACAAGGAGGTGCACAACAAGCTGAGGGGGAGCATAACTAGGATAACTGACCTGAACCAAACAGAGGGGTGTTCCATATCATAGAATATTATGCTCAGTACATAAACTGGAAGTAGCTGGCTGAGGGAAGTCACTCACTGCTTAAGGAATGGCTGTGCGTTTGTCAGTGGTTGGTAAGCAAATGCATTGTCCATCACTTTTCTTGGGTTTGATTTCTTTTTCTTTTTGTTATCTCCCTTTTCATTACAGTAGTTATTATTATTATTATTTATTATTATTCATATTCTGTTGCTGTTGTTGTTGAGTTATTAAACTGTTCTTATCTCAACAAATGAGTTTTACTTTTTTATCTGATTCTCCTCCCCCTCTCGTTAAGGCTGGGTGTGGAGTGAGGGAGCAGCTAATTGGTACTTAGTTTCTGGCTGAAATTAAACCACAAATTTTATCAACATCTATATGAGATGTAGGATGAACAGTCAGTTTGCTTGCAGACCACATACAGTATGGACTGATGCATCACAAACTGTCTTCTACCATGATTTGGAGAGTCAGGCTACTACTACTTCTTTTTTGACATTAACAGGAAGCTAAGTGCATGTTTAAAATAAAAGAAGTGCTGTGTGTCCAGACAAAAAAAATTATTAGGATTAAGTATTTTGGTACATCAGTTCTCATGGTTTGTGACAGGAGCAGAGCAGCAAAACTGGTAGTTATAGAATCATTGAACCATAGAATCAGAATAGTTTCAGTTGGAAAAAACCCCTAAGATCATTGAGTACAACTGTCCATCTAACTCCATCATGGCCATTCAAACATGTCTGAGAGTGCCATGTGTACATATCTTTTGAACACCATCAGGAACAGTGACTCCACCACCTCCCTGGGCAGCTTGTTCCAATGGCTACTCGCTCTTCTGCTAAAGAAATTTTTCCTAAAATCTAATCTACTCATCCCCTAGTGCAATTTCAGGTAATTTCCTCTCATTCTATCACTTGATACTATGGAAAAGAGACCAACACCCGCATCACTACAACCACTTTTCAGGTAGTTTTAGAGTGCAATGAGGTCTCACCTCAGCCTCCTCTTCTCCAGACCAAACAATCCCATTTCCCTCAGCCATTCCTCATAAACCTTATTTTACAAACCTTTCACCAGCTTCACTGTCCTTCTCTGGACATGCTCCAGCATCTCAATGTCTTTCTTGTAGTGAGGGGCCCAAAACTGAGCACAGTATTCAAAGTGCAGCCTTACCAGTGCTGAGTACAGGGCACAATTACTTCTGTACTCCTATTAATCTCACTATTCCTAATGCAGACCAGCATGCTGTTGGCATTTTCAGCCACTTGAGCACAACACAGGCTCACGTTCAGCTGTCTGTCAGCCAGCACACCAAAATCCTTTTCTGCCGGGAAGCTTTCCAGCTACTCTGGCCAATGCCTGTAGCATTGCACAGGGTTGTTGTGACTCAAGTGCAGGACCCAACACTTGGCCTTATTAAATATCATGCAATTGACCTCAGACCATTGATCCATCCTGTCCAGATCTCATTGCAGAGCCTTCCTACCCTCAAGCAGATCAACACTCCCACCCCATTTAGTGTCATCTGAAAACTTACTGAGTCACAACTTAATTCCTTTATCCAGATCATTGATTAAGATATTAAAAAGAACTGGCCCAAGCACTGAGCCGTGGGAAATACCACTTGTGACTGGTCAACAACTGGATTTAATTCTATTCACTATACTCCATTACAACAACTGAAAGTATTGATGTTTATATCTCCAATAAGAATTGTTCTGTGCACTTTTTCCATTTAAATACTACATAGAAAAAGTTAAGACAAGGGCAGTGTGATTTTTATTCTCCCCACACCAGGGAGAGAAAATGTTGCTGCCTTTCACATTTGTTATCGGAACGTAATATATTTTTTAAAATATTCATATTGCTGCATACAAATTAGCAGTGGTTGCATTTTTAGAGTATTCATAATAAGACACATAAGGGTTTCCCCAAAACAGATGTGAGCAAGAGATGAGTTGTGCATGGACCAGGTATGGGCCATATGCGCAAGGTGGAATATCACAAAGTTTCAGTGTAATTTTGCTTCTGGGCACCTACTTACAGTGATCCCTGTAGAGGTCATTTCACTGCATTTGATAGCTGGGAAAGGGCAGCTTCCCTTCAAATGAGGGAGCAGAGTTAATGAAGTCTATTGCAGAGGTATCAGAGCCAGCTTGGCTATGGGAGGAAATAAAACACTAAGTCATTTCTGATATGACTCAGTTTTCGGGTAATTGGTAGTTACCCTCTAAACTACCTGGCACTCGAAAGGCAACATATTCTAAATTTCTGGCAGCTGTTAGAATGCTAATGTTTAAGGTTGGCATAAATAATACTTACCTGAGCCAATCTATTACATGCTACTCTTACATATTTTGGCTGAATGGTTTATGATTTTGTTACTATTTGCTGTGGATTGCCACTCTTTCTACTGCTGTGCCTCCATACACATGCAGTTTGTTTTAATTTAGTCTTTACTGCTACCTTGAAGAGTTGCTTAGAACTTTCAATGTTTTGCTGTTATCTACATCTGTAATCTTCATCCCTATAATTGGTCTTATTATTATGTTATTTTAATGTGAAACAAGATTGAGAAAGACATTCTTTAGCTGCTATATAAGCCCTGAAGACCAGAAATGGCTTTGATCTTCAAGGCTTATTGATGAGAACAACACACTTAGAGCTCTGCTTACATATTCATGTATTTCCAAATAATCTGAATTGAGTCTCAGGGATTAAAAATTGGCACAAGTGGTTTAAATTTTCAGAAGCTTTTAGTAAACTGACAAATCGATGGAATAACTTGAAGTAACACAATGTGGGGACTTGGCCCTGGCTAGGGGCCAAATGCCCACGAAAGCCACTTTATCATTCCCTTTCTTAGATGGACAGGGAAGAGGGGAAAATATAACGAAAGACATGTGAGTTGAGACAGGGCAATTTAATAGGATAAAGAGCAAAAGCAAAGGCCACACATGGAATCAGTAGCAAACACAAATTTTATTCTCTACTTCCCATCAGGAGACAATGTTCAGCCACTCCTGGGAGGCAGGGCTTCAATATGCATAGCAGTTGTTCTGGAGGACAGACACCATCAACGAATCTCCCTCTACTTCCTTCTTTCACTTAGCTTATATATATATGAGTTGATGTCATATGGCAGGGAATACCCCTTTGGTCAGTTTGGGTCATCTGGTCCAGCTGTAGTGCCCCCAGGATCTTGCCCATCCCTCAGCCTACTGTTGCAGGGTGAGGAAATACTGGCCTTGGTGCTTGGCTGAGAAACAGTGAAAACACTGGTATGTTATCAACACCCAGCTACATCACTGCAAAACACTGAACTGGAAAGATGCTCTGGGGGAAATTAACTCCAGCTCAGCCAAATTCAATACACACAAGAGGGATGATGCTGATGTTTTATTTATTTGAAACAATATTCCTTTGTTTTTTAAACAAATGAATGAAACATGGGAAAAAGGGAATTTTTGCCTCCACAATCAATTCAAACCTGTCTTGCTTCACATAACCACCAAATCATTCAACTATGTCTGATTCACACTTTGTAACTATGTGGCTGAAGTTTGCTCAAGGAGAAAGAATGCATAAAATGGCAAGAAATGGGATGAATTGTGCACATTCCCATCACTATAGGCATAAATGATGCAGAAGGGTGCCCACATTGTGTGACTATTTTTTTGACTCCTCTGTGATATTTCACAACAGTCATTTTCACTTTCATTTACTTAGCGCCATATGCTTGGGGATCTTTTCCATCCACTCTGAGCTGCTGAAAATTTTTTCTTAAAACATTTCCTGGCTCCACTACCCTTTGATTAGATTAACTGTAAACCAGACTGAGCATTAAACTTGGTATATAACAACAGAATTCATTATGTATGTGATATTGCAATGTAATTTCAATTGATTTTATACTGTAGCCATACTAGAAAATTTAATCACATTTCTCTCTTCTATTTCTAATAAAAAAATGTCTATTAATAAGTAAGAGAAAACAAAAAAGCAGCAGCATAAGACTATACATGGAAGCACTTTGCAACCTACATATTATTTTTGAAAAAAATAGAAAGGCAACTTATATTATACAAGATTTCTTTTTCTTTCCTGCTGGGAATTGTTGTATTTCACATTAAATTGCAGCCCCCTATAAGTAAAACCCTTTGAACACAGAAATGTAGAGTGTTTTCTTCTGAGATTAAAGGAGTCATTTTCTAGGCCACTGTTCAACTAGATATTAATATACATCTATTTAAAAGCTTTATATTTGTGCCTGCTTTTTTTCATCATTCTTTTGTTCGTATAATTTCCACTCTGAAGTTTAAACGTTGTGAATAAATAGCAGTTTTTATTATATCGGTGAAGGTGAAACTCTTCCAAGTAGAATGGAAAAGTAATTTTTGGAAAACTTTATTTTGGAAAGCTTTATTATTCAGTACTACTAAGAAGGTTTTGAAGCCAAAACTTTATTAAATTGATAGAATTTACAATTGATTATAAAATTAAATTTAAATTTGATTAGACTGAAAATTTACAAAATTGATTCACCAAAAATAATTATGAACTGTATCTCTATAAATGGTTTCAAAAGCTTATGTAAATGTTGGATTTTTTCTACCACTTTGTCAATATGAAATGTTGGATATAACTGTCTTTATAATGCCTTTATAATTCCTTATAAAAAGGAATACCCCTATACCACTTAAGTTCTCTACCAAATCTCCAAAATAAGAGTTAAGAAATGCAAAAGATTTTTTGCAATTGTTCTTTGTGTAAACATGAAGACATATTGCCATTTGCTATTCAAATAGGTTGTAATAATAATATATTGCTTTGGCAAACCAAACACCCAGATAACCTACATTTCTTCATAAGAAATCAAATTGAGATTTAAGTTTGACTTAAGTAATACTGAAAGTGTGACAATTGCTTCTATCACAAAAGCAATTTACCAGCATGAGAGACTAGTTCATTGTATTAATCTGTAAAAACCATGTAACTACTCCGTTCTGTTACTTAGCTGTTTTCATTTTGAGTATTTACAGTGAGAAGCAGCAAGTTAGGTGGCTCAGTCTGCTTGACATACATTCAGATGGATAGAGCTATTTTAGTCTATCTGAACAGGAAACCAGGTCACTCAGTAAAGAATGGTCAATAAGAAGGGTGAAATAGGTATTCCCCCAAGGAGTGATAGCTGGATAATTTGAGAAAAGGATGGAGAAGAATCATGAAATACCTCTGGATCAATGGCTATTAATTTAAGAGCAGCACATTTCCTGGAATGAAACAATTGATGTTGCTATATGGAACAA
The DNA here is from genome assembly GCF_027791375.1 of Indicator indicator. Lineage (NCBI taxonomy): Eukaryota > Metazoa > Chordata > Aves > Piciformes > Indicatoridae > Indicator > Indicator indicator. The sequence goes on along the minus strand of NC_072010.1, from coordinate 54,623,320 downwards.
TTACCATTTTCAATTAGCTGGCATTTCACATAGCTTTGAGACTAGAGGAAGACAATAACCCTCAGCACCTAATCTCAGCTCTGTTGTTAGGTGAGCCTTTAGTCAATAGTTTTGTGGTATTATTTCAAAGGCAAACCCAATACACTGTAAACAGTTACTTTCTTTGTCCTCAAACACTATGAACCACAGAGACACAGTTCAGGGAAAGTTCAGACACAATGAGCACCATGACAACTACAGTGTTTCATCATAATATGTATATATGTATGTGTATATAACTATATATAGATCTAAAAAAAGACATGCATGTGCAGACATAAAAATACATGCATGTGTATTTGTGTGTGTGGATTTAAATATCTGTACTTGTGTTGATCCTTTTGCCATGGATTAATCTTTCTGGTCCCATTACACATAACATGAGCAGCTCAGTGAACCTTCGTACGTCTAATGGTATGTCACAAAAAATTGTAAAATAAATAGACATTATAGAGAAAGGTAATAATATATAATATTATTATATTATAAATGATAGAGAAAGCTACCTTATTAGAATGAAATGAACTTGTTGGGTCAACACTATGTTTTATATCCTGCTGTACAAACCACAACTTAATTTCCTTAAATCACTCAATACAATTATTGGAATACTTCAATGAAATTTTCTCAAATGGATTTCTTTTTCTTTTATCTATATGAATGGTAGATTAAAACCAAAATCAAATGCAAAAAACAAATCCAAAACAAAACAAACTCATGTCCCAAACAATGAAAAGTATAGAAAGAGATATTACAGAGAAGGTCAGAAAGAAACTGTAGAATATCAGATGCTCTGTCAGCACCGTGCTAGTCAGGGACCATCTAGTACTAGCATCCTACACCAATGTAACAGGTAACTATCAGTCATTCAAAGACTTCAGTAATTCCAATGTGTTCACTTTAAGGTTTTAACAAAGATTTTAATAAAGTAATTTGATATAATGTTTGCTGTGATTTCTTCCCAAAACTGTGCATGGATGACTTGTGAAGGCAAAGGATCAACTGTTTTCAGACCAGTGCTTTAGACACAGTGTAAAGCAGCACTGTGCAAAGCATGTACATATTTGATGGCTCTTACTCTAAAGGGTCTCTTGAGCAGCAACTGCAGCCTGTCCCAAATCCAGGACTGTTCTTTGTTTGATTTGAGAAAACACAGGGAATATTTGGATACTTAGACTTAATTAGGCACATAAGTCAGAGAGATATTCAGAAAATTTACTGTCTGGTTTCACATAGTCCTGAAGGAGATTATTTCCAACTGATGCCAATTTCATTTGGCAGCAAAGCTGATCATCAGGTTCTATAATGCCTGAGAAGATGTACTCTCATGTGATCTGCAATGATGTTCAGGCCCAAAGTATGGGGAGAGATGTAAGATGCTGAAAGGAGTAATACACTTAGCATGCTCTGGACAAGCTTAGCAAATCTGACAGCACACAGTTCAGCAGAAGTAATAGCCCTTCTCACTTAGAAACTTGGTGGGGAATAAGAGAAGTCATCAGTCTTTTCGATTATAAAACAGACTAAAAATAGTCACCAGCAAAAGGACAACTGAGGCTAAATTCTTACCACAATTAGAGTAGATTCAGGTAAATCTCTCTAACACCATACAAGATTGCCATTTTTTGGCTGAATGTAGCTCCCCATAGAGACAAAAATTTCAAGGGGAGAGAAGAAAAATCAGGAAGCAAGAACCTGATGTAGGCTGTGAGTCCCTAGCTGTTAGCTATCGTAATTCTGAACTAAATCAAATCTCCAATGTGTTTTGATACATCTTGGCACTCCATTTAGTTACTATTGGCTCCTCTTGGGAGTCAAATTTTGTGGCACTGAGTATAGATCAGGTGAACGAAGGGCCCAGCAAACCACAAAGACAGGTCAAGAAAGAATAAACACATGAATGAGAGTTGCAGCAGAGGATGGGACTGCAGCATCCAGTATTTACATCTGTTTAGACTGATGCAGAAACACAGGTTTAGTAAAGTGATATTTAAACAACGCATCTAGAAAAATGCAGCATTGTGTTACATCCATTGTAATTTCAGTTATTTATTCTTTTTAGCAAGAGACTGTTTAGAATAATAGGATAAACACTCCATGGATTAAGGCAAGAACACAGAGCTGTTCTTGACTTTTAGTTTCAGCCACTTTAAGAAGCAGTATAGGTTTTAATTTTGATCTAAAACTGTTATGTAACATTTTTAGGCAATATAAATGTTAAAATATTTAAGACAACTATCTGAAGTGAGCCACAGTGTGAAAAAAAACCCCAAAACAACATACCACTGAACAACCCAACAAACTCTGGAAATGTTTCAGCTTTACCCTGTTTCCCTGAGTGAGATCAAAGTATAATCCTAACAACAGATGTTAGTTTCTTCTAAAAAAACCCTGCAAGTATTGTTAATTTCTTTACATGTGTGGCATAGATTTTACAATCAGCTGTTAGATACAGCGTTTTCAGCAGTTATTGCAAGCCTTTTTTACACTACAGTTAGAACAAGAAGGAAATTTTGTGAATAATAAACAATTCTTCATGTAAGTCATCTTAATTTTAAATGTGGTCACTGATTGTAAAAAAAAAATATTACTGAGTAGTAATAATAATATAACTTTTTCCTATACAGTAAAATTTTCTATTTTCCATCATTTTTCTTGTGTCAGAGTGTGTCCAACAGTATTCTCGGTAATGGCACTAACATCTGGCACGAATGTGTTATTTACATATCTGTTCTCTCATTCTGTCTTTAAGGAGAACACGTATGATGTTTCCTTTTGAATGTTTCTAGTTTTGTTATGCTCTAAAATCAGCAAACTCTCTTCTAAACTGAAGAAGTCATGTTTGGAGGCAGATGGCTTTCGCTTTCAGGAAGGGGTGAGACAGGGTTTGCGATGATTCCCAGGACTGCTAGGTGTTAATTTCGGAATATCCAGATTTTTTTAAATTTTTTTAAGGTTTCTGCATGCCACAGTCATGGAAATAACAACTATGGTTTTCAGCCTGAAAACTCTTACATACCTTTATCTTGACCCATAGAACATATCTCAACTATCATTCAACATTTGCAATAGAAAATTGTTTCAGGAAGTAAAAGATATATAAGCTTCAATGCATGTATGGTATGTGTATTGTTGTAATCAAGACCCATGAAGATATATCTTGTTGCTGTTAATGAGTTAATGGAAAAGAATAATGATTAAGATTGCTGACTTCTCTCACAATGGGTGAAGTGCTGTTCTTGCTGATTTCATACAATTTATAGGCTTTTGTAGCAAAATCAGGATGTCAGATGTCTGTGAATCAGACTCTCTTCAGAGGTCAGGGCAGTGTCAAAGATGTGGTATAATAAACATTGAGTACTAAGATGAATGATAATCAGTTGCGCACATTAATCTTCATCCTAAGATTTCCATATTCTATGTTCTATTTCTCCTTTATATTTGAGAAAGATAAATGTAGTCTGCAGCAAACTGCTAGACGATCCTTTGATTTCAAATGTGCAGCACCAGAACTCCACAGATCATTCTCTTTTCTTAGTTATTGCTGATCTTCTGACCCTCCAAAGTTGTACAACGGCAACTATCCAACTGGGTAAAGCACAGGAAATGGAGAAATATACTTCAAGGACAACTTGTCTTCCATGAAAACTCTTCTAGATAAAGTTATTTGCTTAAGTAACCTACACTTCTGTTAGTTGGTAAAATGTTCATGAAGCATCATTTATAGAATTGTCTTATTCTTGCATTAGAAATGATGTTATGTAATTACAGTATAAGTATTCCTAATTTGTAGTAAACTAATGTGGAATACATCAGTGTCACAAACATGTATGGAAGACATACATAAAAAAGAGAAGACCAATAAAATTGACCTGTGTATGATCTGTGTACACTCTCTCTCTTCCTTATCCATCAGACTTCCTGCCAGTTTTCATGGCTTTGAGGTATACCCTCTTTCTGCACAATTTGGATTAACTATAGATTAGATTTCTTGACGAATTGCAGCAACAATTCTTTTTTTTCTAAATCCTCCAAGGGTCCAGACAAATTTAATTTTTCTTCCTGAAACTTCTATTTTCTCCTTATCCAGGACCCAGTATGCTTATTCTTCTTAATTAAAATAAGTGTTATTTCACTTGCTTAGGGATACCTTTTTGTTAGACTATATAAAATCTCCTGTACTGTAGTAACTAATTAATGTTTCCTCAATAAATTTCAAAAACATCTCATTTCTCTCTTTCTACTTTGCCATTGAAGACTAAGTTTCATAAAATAGGTTGAGACAAAGTTTACTATTTCATGTGCATGTGATCCAGGCACATAGGTTATTGATGCTGAAAAGAGGAAGCCCTGTTCTTCCTTCTGGAACCCATCTCCTTCCTTTCCTCTGGTCCTCATCCTTCGCTCTCCCATTCTGCTGTTTCTAATTTTCATCCTGCTAAGCAATATTTTTCTTTCTTTCAACCTTCATAGGCCATTTTCAGACCATTTTCTGCGCTGATTTAGCTCACTAAAACTACAGAAAATTTCTGAGAATACTTTTAGAAAACTAGATCAGGTCATAATGTACACAAATGAGAAAGTGAAAATGAAGAGAGATGAAAGGAAGAGCAAAACTCCGCTTTCATGGTTCTAGTGAACCAGATGTTCTTGATAAGAATTAGGAGAATCAGGTCACCGTGTTAAATGAAAAAATACTTCAAAATTTCACCTCTAGTAAACTAAGGAGTTTCAGTTTGTCCTCCTTGCCTCACCTTGCCTCGCTTCATATCACCTCGCTTCGCCCTGCGTTCTCTCCTCTCCTCTTCCTTTCTTCAGCTGCAGTATCTGATTCATTCCAGACTCCTCTGCAAACTTGTTCAGCACACTAAATCAATGGAAAACTAAACAGTAAAGTCAAAACTGGATAGTTTTCAGATGAAATAGTAATTATAATCAAATTCTGTCAGTGTCTAGGTGTACTTGGCTTGAAGGAAAAGGCAAAACTGCACAGCCAGACAGAGGATCAAGGAAATCACAGAATCACAGAATTATTGAGGTTGGAACAGACATCTGAGATCACCGAGTCCAGACTATGACCTAACACCACCACATCAACTAGACCATGTCACTAAGTGCCCCATCCAATCTTTCCTTGAAAACCTCAAGGGATGGCAACTCCACCACCTCCCTGGGCAGTCCATTTCAGTGTCTAATTACCCTTTTTGTGAGGAAGTGCTTCCTAACATCCAACATAAACCTCCTCTGGTGCAGCTTCAGGCCATGCCCTCTCTTCTTGTCACAAGTTGCTTGAGAGAAGAGCCTAACCCCCACGTACTACAGCTTCCTTTCAGGTAGTTGTAGAGTGTGATGAGGTCTCCTCCAGGCTAAACAACCCCAGCTCCCCCAGCATCTCCTCATAAAACTTTCCCTCCAGTCCTTTTACCAGTTTCATCGCCCTCCTCTGGACCCATTCCAGCACCTCAATAGCTTTCTTGAAGTGGGGGTCCCAGAACTGAACACAGTGTTCGAGGTGAGTCCTTACCAGTGCTGAGTATAGGGGCAGAATTACATCCCTAGTCCTGCTGGCCACACTATTCATGATATAAGCCAAGATGCCTTTGGCCTTCTGTGCCACCTGGCCACAGTGCTGGCTCATATCCAGCCAGTTAACAACCAGCACTCTCAGGTCCCTCTCTGCCAGGTTGCTCTCCAGCCACTCATACCCCAGTCTGTAGTGCTGCATGGGGTTATTGTGGCCAAAGTGTAGGACCCTGCATATGGCCTTGTTAAACCTCATACCATTGGCCTCAGCCTGTCCAGGTCTCTCTGAAGTGTCTTCTTGCCTTGCATCAGATCAATACTCTCCCCCAACTTGGGGAGATTGGAAGTAAATTCATGAATTTACTAATGTTAGCAGCAGCAAACCATCAGATTGAAATGCAGCTTTATTTTGCCCAATTCAGAAGCAAGTTGCTCTTGCATGGAATCTTATATTCCGTACCATCCGGACATCAACAACATACATAGTATAAGCATACAAGTAGGATAACCACATGTAAGAGATAACTTGCTAAAATCACAACAAATTTGAGGTGATTGTTCCTCATTGTCTGTCTTTTAACCATAATTCAGGGTCTGGGCTACTGTGCACCTTTAGGTCTTTAACCAACATACACACATGAAAAACGAGTAGTTATACCCCTGAAGCCAGTCATGTGTGTAAAATGTCATAAGATTGAGACCTCTGGTAACAGGCACTGCTCTCTCAGAATATGTTGTACTGATATCTAAATGAAGATAAGGGAGCTATTGGATTAAACTATAGTCCTGAAAAGCCACAATTTATATGAGTGTCATGTTAAATGATGGGGTCAACATTCTTTGTGATATACAACAATTTAATTCCTCTCAGCATTGATTACTCTGGTAAATTCCATGTGAGAAAAAATCAGTTATTACATTTCTTAATATATATTTTAATTTTATATGTTCTATAATTATGTGAAGTAAGCTCAAAAGCTAATAAATTTTCTTTTTTTTTCCATATTCTAAAAAAACCTGAATCGATTTCTTAATAAGACATCCACTCATTAGCTGATTTGCCAGGAGGATTTGATGCTTTTTGTAAGTCATCATTTTTCTGAAGATGAACAATAATCTGTTTTCCTACTATGATATTTAAATTCTTCACTATTTCTCAAGCTAAACAATCGTTTAGCATTCTAATTGTTTGAATGAATGCTCCTTTGAAATGTTTGCTCTTTACTGAGACTAATACTCTGAGTCTTTCAGGAAACTGCTGGTTAGGGACTATATATTGCCATTAATGGTATGTCACGAAGATCCTGATTCCATCAGGAATTCCTCACAGAGTTTACATAGTCACAAATGTTCTACATTATTTAATTGCCTTTTCTCAAAGTTATTCTGTGAGGTTTCTACAGGCACAGATGTTATCTTTTCCAAATATACACGTTGGACTAAATCTTCCATTGGGGCCAAATCAACCAAAAGGTTATTAGACAGCGTGAAAGGAAACATTTCCAAGGCTCTAAATAATGGTATTGTTAATCTGAACATCAACAGAATTGAATGTTATACACAGAAATGGTTCCAATAAAAATGTGGAGATATTTTTTTACTATCAGACGCAGTTACATTTAGCTGCATGAAATTCTCTAAGATGATGTAATTGTACTGTTGGAAAAGAACCATATCTAATGTTACAAATGCACTCCAGGTGTTAGAGAGAAAATTAATCTTAGGAAATTACCCAGGACTACTAGAAACAAGAGGAGATGGATAATTTCCTGTGTTACTTGGACAGATGTTTAGGTCCGGGTGTTCTGGAAGCTTGCAATTTACGTTCTTGCCACCACAAAGGATATATCCTCAAGAGTATACAAGGATTTACCAGCCAACACCTAGGCAAAATTAATTTATCAGGTCAGTGCTCCATACAGAGAATTAAGAAAAAATGGGTGAATCTAATATCTAGAAGTCTACAGAAGGGATCAAAGAGGTTCCTCACTGCAAAATTACTTGGAAAAAAAAAAACAAAAACAAAAAAACCAGCTGTGAACATGATCCAGAACCTAAATGAGTCCCATCTATTACTTTAATACATTTATGAGCTGAGGAAATGGACATTTTCCTCATTTTCATAAGGCTGAAGTACACATTTTGGAAAAAAAAAGATGCCCTATTTGCAGAACGAAATGATGCAAGCAGAGACTTGTTTTAGCAGTCTACAAGTGAGTGGAAGGTGACAAAATACATAGCAGAGTAAATATTAATTGATTATCAGGTGCTCTGTATGGCATATTATATTACAGAAATAACCAACCTGTGGCAGTAACATCCTCAAATATACACTGTAACTCCACTCCATAATGGTTACTAAAACAGAACAGGCAGAGAAAACATGTAGGGTTCATCATATTGTGCAAGTGTGTATAAGGCATACTGTCATAGAAACAGACTGGCATGGCAACTGCAATTTATTGCAAGGCTTGGTGCCCTTACATGAAACAGAGCCTTTCAGGAACTCATCCAAAAGGACTTTATGTATTAACAGTCACTGTTCTGTAATCAGACACATGAGTGACTGCCAAAGAAGACACCGACCCCCTTATTCATACTTTCAGAAGAAAATACACTCTATGTACTGTGACAAAAAGCATTATAGTTAAGCTGTACTTTATAAGAGTCTCCTGTTTTCACTTGTATGTAATAGCCTCATTTGTTTTTTTCCTCAGTGGCTGAGACTTTTCATATCAGTCTCTTGATATTGGAAATGCAATCAGTCAAGGGCATCAATACCTAAAATCTCATATTTTAGGTCATATTTTAGGCAGTCAGCCACTATATAATCTAAAATCCTGCACTGGGCAGTAAACTCCCTCTGAAGTGTATTGAGAGAGTAAGGCAGTAGCTAATAAAAGCCTTAGAGAGAGCTGAGACCAGAACTAAAGTCCGAAAGTGTATCCAAATTTCTGACATGAAAAGCTCTCTATTCACTAAATACTTTCACATTTCACTGGATTTCCTAAGAAAGATGGAGTTATCCTTCTAACCACTACAGTCCTATCTAAAAGAGGAACAATATCACGTCATGTGGCCACCTTCAGGAAGGGAAAACAGGAAATGCAACATTTTGTGGTACGTAATCCTGCCAGTCTTCTTTGGGCGTTCTCAGAATACACAACATGGAAAAACTGTTGGTTTAGAACCTAAATTTAGTTGTCAGCAGGTTGCTCAGATGTGATATTCCTGTTCTATATCAAGGGCTGTTTCCTAAATACAGTGGCATCTGAGATACCTGTCAGTTTTCAAGACACCCATATAAGGCTGACGTGTTTGATGAGGACCTATGGAGAATCTGAGCCATCTTGGTTGAGAAATAGAAGTTACGTTGATCAATCTAAGGTCTTGGAAGTTACCTTAGGATATCTCAGGTGGAACTAGATGCATATGTTGAGGCTCCTGCATCAAACTGTAGATCTTCATTCAGGCACCTAGTTTACACGTAGACGCCTAAATCTGAACATCTGTATCTGACACAATAATCTCTCCCTAGATTCTGAAGCAAAGTAAAGAAGGAGTTTGTTTTCAAATTTATATAACATCCATACAAACCTGCATTGAGTCTAAGTCTAGGTTCTTGTAACCTAAATGGAATCTTTATGTATGTTTCAGATTCTATAGTAACCTAGAGTTTATAGACTTTTCTGATAAGTATTATGGATTTGGAGGTATTTGTAATATTTGGTTTGCATGCAGTGTGCCAATGTTTACAGATGCAATAGATATAGAACTTTAATGTATATAGGGGTGATTGCAGATTTGATTAAAAATATTATCTAAGATCAGTCTTTGAAAAAGCTTCCATGTGCCTTCCATATGCTTTCCACTCACGACGAATAGATGAGTGTAAACAAAAATATTGAGGGTAGTATTTTAGAATGGGTAAAAGTAATTACACTTTTTGTTTTGGAAGTCATTAATAAGGTCAAAGAAATCATATCCCATGAACTGCACTGGAAGTTATTGAGGATTAACAGCACTTGTTCTTTGTACCACACAGGTTGTGTGACTTTGTTAAGAAAACAGTGCAAAAGAAGCTGGACGGTCACAGATCATAACTCTAGTCGGAGAAGCTTCCTTTTATATATATGGATTTGGAATGCTCTTATTCTTGGCAACAAACAACATCATCATAGGGGCTTCCTGTCAAATCAGTTGGGCTTTCAATCTGCCATGATTTCCCTAACTCATCCTTTCCACTACACTTTAAGAAAAACGTATACATTATGACCTGTACAAACACATTTCCTCTCTATTTCTCAAGGTTAACACCACAAAAATTCAGTAAGAACTTGGCTGTGACAATGTACTGCCAGTCCACATAAGGAAATCTTTTGAAGAATTGAAGAATTTCCTTTCCATTTTCACTTTCTTCATTTGTGAGGAAAGGACTTCAATGATTTTCTGAGGAGAAACAAATTAGCTTTCCTGTTGTAGACTTTAAGTCTTGTTCTCCTAAGCAGAAAAAGAAATGTTAACATTAAAAAGTGTTAAAGCACATTAGCAAAATGTGGAATATATTAGGCATTTCATTGCCTCACTCTCCATTAAAATTAGTTAGAATTTTGAGATATTTGTTAGATTAGGAGGATAAAGAACACTTTTCATATCTCAATTTCAAACTCATATTATTCTTTCACTCTATATTCTATATAGAATCTATTCTAAATTCTAATATTTAAATCATGTGGACCAAATCCTGGTTGTAGGCTCAAATACTCATGTCAAAATCTGTCTTTGATAGTAACAAAAAATAATTGTGTTTATCAGAGAGAGAGTAAAATATAAGGACTAGAACCAAACCAGCAGAATGTGTATGCAGAACTCCCATTGTGCACCTTCTTAGAGAACTTACTTTTAATTTTCTTTTCCCCATAAGCATTTACAATTTTTTACCATTAAAAATATCTACAGTTGAAGTACAATGGCAAAGAAGGCTCACATTTTATTTGATGTAATTTCATTTGTCTATCTTCTTGTCAAAGGAATACATAATTTTAAATAGTCTTGTATTAACACAAGTAATACTCCTAAAATGTTATAAACCAGCACAAAATTCTTCTCTTGCTGGTAGGCCTCTATGACAAACATATGAAACTGCTATAGTTTCAGCAACATCAACATTTGGCCACAACAACCCCAAGCAGCACTACAGGCTGGGGACAGAGTGGCTGGAGAGCAGACAGACAGAAAGGGACCTGGGAGTGCTGGTTGACAGCAGGCTGAACATGAGCCAGCAGTGTGCCCAGGTGGCCAAGAGAGCCAATGGCATCCTGGCCTGTATCAAGAATAGTGTAGCCAGCAGGACAAGGGAGGTTATTCTTCCCCTGTACTCAGCCCTGATCAGGCCACACCTTGAGTACTGTGTCCAGTTCTGGGCCCCTCAATTCAAGAGAGATGTTGAGGTAGTGGAACGTGTCCAGAGAAGGGCAACGAAGCTGGTGAAGGGCCTGGAACACAAACCCTATGAGGAGAGGCTGAGGGGGCTGGGGTTGTTTATCCTGGAGAAGAGGAGGCTCAGGGAAGACCTCGTTGCTCTGTACAACTACCTGAAGGGAGGTTGTAGCCAGGTAGGGGTTGGTCTCTTTTTCCAGGCAACCAGCAACAGAAGGAGGGGACACAGTCTCAAGTTGTGCCAGGGGAGGTATAGGCTGGATATTACGAGGAAGTTCTTCACAGAGAGAGTGATTGCCCATTGGAATGGGCTGCCCAGGGAGGTGATGGTGTCACCATCCCTGGAGATGTTCAAGAGAAGACTGGATGAGGCACTTCGTGCCATGGTCTAGTTGATTGCTTAGGGATGGGTGATCAGTTGGACTGGATGATCTTGGAGATCTCTTCCAACCTGGTTGATTCTATGATTCTATGATCTGCTTGTAAACACTATGTCCATCTTGCATGAATTGCCTTGCATTACTCTAGCACTTGTCTTTTGCAGAAGCAGTCACTTCATCGGAGTATTTAAGAATCACAGCTTTCTTTTTAAACAGAAAGATCTGTGTCTAAGTCATAACACTGAAAGGAAATAAATATCCACATTATGCTCTCGATCTCTACAGCTGATACCATAAGTGTCTGCAATTTAAACATAATCAAGTGTTTCTTTTACAGTCTTTGTTTTACAAAGCCTAAAACCAATTTTATCCATCAATGAGTTAATGAAGAATTTAATTTTCATATTTTCACAGAAGATGATTTTTTTTATTTCCTTTTTTAATGTGTAATTAAAATCTGAGTCTGAACTCAGCAGTTCCTTTTTTTGCCACATCCGTGCTTTTCTCCTGCAGTGACGTACACGAACATTCGTGTGTTACATTGATCTCCGTTTCCTTGCATTGCTCAGTTCTGTGACCAGTTCTCTGGGTGGACTTACATGGAGATTTTTGATTTCAGATTTTTAGATGCATATGTAGTGTTTTCCACCTCACAAATCCCAGTTTTAGTAGACAAAGGAAGCTGAGTATTTGATCACAATAGGCGATACCTATGTGGTATTTTTTGACTTTCCTTTTCCTTGTCTTGGTTTTGAGATGAAGTAGGTCTGGACTGAGGACAGAATGAATTTACCCTAAAGGAGTAAATAAAAATACTTGCACAGAAATGGAGGTTAAATGGAAATGCTATTTACAAAAGTACACCAATTACAAACTGTACCAAGGCAAAGGGATGTATATGCGCACTCAGAAACAGCCCTGCCTTAGGCCCTCCTGGCTAAGCCCCAAACTAGGCCTCAATTAGGCCTCAGCTAAGCCTCTGATAGACTCAACTAGGCCTCAATGATGCGTCAAAAATAGATTCCAGCTGGTCAAATCCACCCCCACACTAGGCCCGAGGTGGACCCTGCAAGGTAGGCGCGGAGCAGACCTCAGCTACACAGCAGAAATAGCTTCCTGCCAGCCAGGCCTCACTCTCATAGAATCATAGAATCAGTCAGGGTTGGAAGGGACCACAAGGATCATCTAGTTCCAACCCCCCTGCCATGGGCAGGGACACCTCACACTGGATCAGGCTGGCCAGAGCCTCATCCAGCCTGGCCTTAAACACCTCCAGGGATGGGGCCCCAACCACCTCCCTGGGCAACCCATTCCAGGCTCTCACCACTCTCATGGTGTAAAATTTCTTCCTAACATCCGATCTGAATCTCTCCACTTCCAGCTTTGCTCCATTCTCCCTAGTCCTATCACTACCTGAGATCCTAAAAAGTCCCTCCCCAGCTTTCTTGTAGGCCCCCTTCAGATACTGGAAGGCCACAATAAGGTCACCTCAGAGCCTTCCCTTCTCCAGACTGAACAGCCCCAACTCTTTCAGTCTGTCCTCATAGGACAGGTGCTCCAGCCCTCTGATCATCCTGATGGCCCTTCTCTGGACACGTTCCAGCACCTCCAGATCCTTCTTGTAATAAGGGCTCCAGAACTGGGTGCAGTACTCCAGGTGGGGTCTCACCAGAGTGGAGTAGAGAGGGAGAATCACCTCCCTTGACCTGCTGGATATGCTTCTCTTGATGTAACCCAGGATGTGTTTTGCTTTCCAGGCTGCAAGTGCACACTGCTGGCTCATGTGGGTGACTCAGCCAAAAGCAATAGCAGCAGCCACATGCCTGGAGCAGAGAGTCCAGAGAGAGAGAGAGAGATGACTGGAAAGTCTGCTCCTTATATGGGGAGATACAGGAAAAGGGAATAGAATAACAGATTACAATATCCTGTGCTCTTCCCTCTGGGATTATGTAGTCCCCTGGAGGACTTTGTATATCTATGTTCTACAATTAATCCTACAACATTCATTCACCACTTAACTTTGCAGACTGGTGTCGTATAGAAACTGGTTTCTTGCAATTATATCGTATGTGCGTGTGTGTGTGTACGATGCTTTCAATTGTGTTGTCTCAAGTAAATTTTTAAACCAATCCCAGCTTCAACCAAAACTGTTGAAAGAGTTTTAAAAAATCTACATACGTCGTCTGATAGAGGAGATGAGGTATGAGTACCTTATTCACTAGTTCAGACTTTGGGATGTAGCTCAGTAGACCTTTGGTGTGCCCTAAACACCTACCCCTGAATCCTGATCCCCTGGTTATTCATGATAAAAACTCCTTGAGCTGCATAACAAGATGTCATCTGTGTGGATAACAGATTGAAGAAAGGACACAGCCCTAATAGAGCAAGATGAGGAGGCCAGGTCTGCAGTCTTAGAAGCCCTCCTGACTGCTGTATCAGATGCCACATACACACAGCCAGAAACAAGCTATAAATACTTCAGTCAACAACAGAAACTTCAATCAGAAAATGCAATCAACCACAAGACACAGAATTGTAGGAAATAGGGTTCATTGTTTCTGATGCTCACAGAAAAGAAAATTGCCTTTCTTTTCCTTCTGAGATGTTTGGTGGTTTTGTTTTTACAAAAATAAGAGGTAATTTCTCTCTATGCTGCTCAGGCCTTTGTCGTGGAAAAAGAAAAACTTTATCTGAATTTCATAGCAAGCATCATTATGTTAGGAAAACACCTTTGATAGAAATGTGTCTCACTGCTATATCTTTTGCATAAAATATTTACCCCCCTCAAAAGTTCAGTCCTTAGAACTGTCTTTTGCAATAATAATCTTAAACAAGTATCCCTCAAAGTTTCATGTATAAAGTGCATAATATGAAGAAACATCTAATTCTCATCAGAATCCTTTGTTTTAAACTTTGTTTTAAGAAGTAGTAGATTTATAATTCCGTACTAAAATAGTTAGATCTGTTAAGGAGCTTGATTGTTAACATCATTGTTACACAAAACAAGATCAGGTGGTTTTCTCTGTGGTATATATATCAAGAGATTGTAGTAGCTATAGGTTCTGTAATAATATAAAACCAAATCAACTCCATCTGTGTTGCCTATGTCCTTTAGACCATGCACAAAATATTTTGAGTTTTTTTTTATTTCCTGCCCTTCATGAAGATATTTATTTTGATTAGAGCCGAATAATTTTCTAACAAAAAACATTGTATTTAGTACTCTGCACGACCACCATCGATGCAGTATTACCCTGTTTCACAAATGCTAGTCCATTCGTTATTACAAAAAATCCTTTGAGACAGGAAAGTATCATCTCTGTGTCTGCAGATGTGGCCAAAGACCACACAGTTAAAGCTACATCAGATCCTGGAACTGAACCAAAGACTTTAATTCCCAGCCCAGTGTTTTCCTGGTAAGTCTATCCTTATAAATTTCCTTGCAGATTTCCTTTTCAGTTGTCATTTCAAGCAGCACTTTACAGCATGAAGTGATAATCATATAACCTTATTTATAAGCACATCAGGACTTTCCACAACTTGAAATGCAGAGTGAATGTTATACTAGAAGTCAATGTTTTATCTTTCCTTAGAGGTTAAGTCCAAGTAAAAATACTTTCCATGCCGCTGTATGATATTAATGCAATACAGATGATTATCTAGAGTGTGTGTGGCACAATAGGACTTCCAAGCAAAAGAGAATATTTCAATGGATGAACTCTTTGGTATAGCCACCAATGCTCTTATATCCCAAAATCTTTGATACATATATTTTCATCTTTGCATTTGATCTAAGGATTTATATTGTCAGACATTTAAGAATCAAAAAATAATTCTTGCAATAGAAACTTTTGTTATTGTCTCCCACATTTAAAGTGGATATGATTTTTTTTTTAATGGAAGAATTCAATTTTTATCTATCAGAAATCTTCCAGCTCTTAGATATCTAGTAATCAGTTGTTTAAGCCTGAATAAATTAATAATATGTTTTATTGTTGTAGTGTGGTGGGCTGAAATTCCCTTCCCAATAACAACTCCAGACTAGTTCAGTTTGGAAGCAAATGAAGCTGTATTTTACAAGCAAAACTACAATCTATAATGAAATGCAATGAATATGTACAAACATACACTATTCACAACATTTACAAATATGTACAATTAACAGAAAACACACAACCAGGCCCCCTGGCTCCAGAGGGATCCTGCCTCTTTTCCCCCTCTTCCCAGAGCTAGCAGGCAAAGGGGAAGAAAATCAAGAAGCAGAGAGGTCGTTAAACTTAGCTTTTCAAGGTCAGTATGCCAGTATGTTATCTGCGAAGCCAAGCACAGAAGAGAAACACAGACTGCCCAGCAGAGAAGCACCAGACTAACAGGGAGACAGCCTGTACTTTGAGTAGTGACTCTTAAGCATTTCTCTCTCTCCATTGGAAGTGTTTAGAATAATCATTATTTTGCTTTCTTACACCCAATTGTGGTTTATTGACATTCTTTTACCTTTCTCTTCGAACTCAAAAGATTAATATCATCCTTAACTATAAAAATAGATATGTCTGATCTGACAGCAACATTCCCATGTGTTTTCCACTTCACTGATATTTTGCAGAGCAATATGTATCTTGGTACTGAATAGAAATACAATTTTTGAACTGCATTGTTTGGTAGCACAGAAGAACTTAACCTCAGAGAAAAAAATAAAGGTAGTTTTTAACTATTTCAACTTTTTAAATACATTATGTACTATGCTTTAAGTATTTATTCTGTTTTTAAAATGAGAACTATCATCCTTTTTATTCTGTCCAAAAGATTAAATTGTTTTGCAAAATACCTTTAAGAAGGATGGTCCTCCAAAGTTCATCTATCATATAACAGATAACTTCATGGTGCACATCTCTTTCAACAAAAAGTAAAAAGAGAAACACTTTAAAGAATGCAGTTTCAGAGCAACACCAGGTATCTAGATTTCAGTCTCTTCTGTGAGAAGAAGCAACACTTTGTATTTCATTTCTTGGGTCCAACTGGCAGGTAATATTGAAAAGGTTTTTTCTATGATAAACAGCCAAGGCCATGGGGACACTTCACTATGTTAAGATGCAAGACACACATATGCAAGTCGTCCAAGGTGATATGTCTTATACCTCAAGTTTGGTCTGGAATCCTCTTGATTTTTTCAGTAATTCTTGGTAGAAAGTGATTTTTATAATATATCTATGGGATTTGAAGTTTAAAGTCTAAGGGATGATCAGAGCATCAAAACATGATAAATGCTTTTTATTTGCAAAGAAGTAGACCACTAAAAAAACATCACAGCTTCTAACTGTGCTTCCAGGAACAGTAGCAATCAGAAGAAGATATCAAATTGTATTAATAAAAGAGTCTGCAGCAATCTGACCATAGACCTAGGTGGGGAAGTATTAGCATTAGAACATAATCTGGAAATGTAGTCCCATCTGGCTTTTTCTTGGCATTGCTACAGTAATAACCAAATATCTATGACAGTCCTTGAGTAGTACATTTCCAGTGGTACAGAGCAGTCAGTGCACTGGACTCCCAAGATTGAATAATACAAGCAGGAAGCGTACATCAGTTGTTAGCCTCACTTTTTAAAACATCATTCTGGGCCTGTGCAACTATTGAAATACCCCAGTGGGAGGAACAAGAGGGAGAAGTATAAAGAGAATAGTTTTCTCTCTTTAAGGCAAGTCTGAGGATAATTGCTCCCATGAAAAATACTTTCATTGTTCACAGGCATTATAGGAAGCTGTAGCACATATTTCACCTTGCCGTTTTGTACTGCAAAACTGGTTTACTCTTAGGCTGCTACATGTGGATATAATGCTGCCTTTAAGCTACTAAAGGAGAATTATTTGTCTGGGGACAAAATTCTGAGCAAATTATTGAATAGTCAGATGGCTGATGGATATTTTCTTCATTGAGGTACTGCTGGGATACTAGATACCATATGAGTAATTTTTCTAGTGTTACCTTACATTAGAATTTAGATATACTTCCTTTACTGTTTGATCAGCATTCAAGATATTGCTTTATAGAAAGTTTGAATTGTATTTTCAGGCTTTCCATGTATTTAATATACAATTATGTCTGTTTTCAACACTTGGAAGTTGACTTAGTTCAGTATCTTATTTAAGTACCACTTTGAGGTTTTTTTCCTGTGACTCACCAGTTCTTAGAAAACATTAAATAACCTAACTATTCCTCAGATGTAATTAAAAATAATATTGAATCTGCTCAAAGCCAACTTCTTCAAGATATCACCTTTTCTATATGTGCTATCAGCACACACCTATAAACTGATTTTGTAAAATATAATCTTACTTGTGCTATGCTTTCTGAGCATCATTGATGAGTAAATGATGAAATTTTACATAATTTGGTAACAGATTCCTTGTCTCTTGGATAAAGATTTCTAAGTGTCACAGTGTGAGAGCTGAAATCCCCGTCCCATGGCAATAACCAGGCTAGCTCAGTCTGGAAGCAAATGAAACTGTATTTTGCAGGCAAAACTACAATCTATGATGAAATGCAATGGATATGTACAAATATACACTATTCACAACATTTACAAATATGTACAATCAACAGAAAAACACAACAAAACCCCCTTGGGCCTCCCCCTAAAAGAGAGGAGGCTGTGCTTCTTCCCCCTTTGCCCCACCCCACCCCTCCCCCCCCCCACTTCCCAGAGCAAGCAAAAGGGAAGAAAGCCAAGAAGCAGAGAGAGGTTGTTAGACTTAGCTTGTCAAGGTCAGTATGTGTGTTATCTTCAGCCAGAAAAGAAGCAGGCAGACTGAGAGAAGACAGACTGTGAGAGTGGCCCAACTGCTCGACCTTGTTTTTAGTAGTGATTCTTAAACATTTCTCTCTCTCCAATGGAAGTGTTTAGAATAAGCATTATTTTTGCTTTTTACACCCAACAGTGATTTATTTACATTCTTTCACTTTCTCTGCTTGAACTGTGTGAGAGGAAAAATTAAAGACAGTCTTAAAACCATCACACTAAGTTTACCAAACATCGTACTTTAAAAAAAAAAAAAAAAAGAAATCTAAAAAGCATATTGGGATGCATGCTCAAAAGCATATTCAATACCCCCAAACCATCAAACAATCAATCAATCAATCAAAACTGAAATCTAACACACCCCACCCCCTGCCCAGCCCTAATTCAGAATGTTGTAAAATCTGTGCTTTCAGCTCTACATATTATATATTTTCAAAGACTTGGTGTGTTTTGGGTGTCTGCCCTGTAAAAGATGTTCATTCACCAATGCTTTTAACCTATCTGTGTTAAGGAGCTTTATAGATTTATAAGTACCATATAACTCTAATACACGTTAAACCTATGTTAAAATATTTTTGCTCTTGGCAGGATCTGTTGTAAGGCAGAGTTCCACAAAGGAAGGTGGCCCTGTAATTCCTAGGGATTTCAAGGGCATTTAGAGTGCTAAACAAGCTAAGGAGTGTTTAGGGATGTACTTAAGCATTTTCCTGAATCAAAGCCTGAAGTCTGATTTTTTCCCCATTCTATTTTTTTTCATTTTTCCCCCCATGTAATTGCAAAGGAAAGACTTTTAAACAACCTTAATTCTTTTTTAATCAACTAAAGAAAGCACAGAAAGAGCCTGAGTTCCTAAAGTAGGTCACTTAAGTGGCTCTCACAAATGTCAAGCAATAGGGAACTACTGAGTTTGGTTTCCTTTTAAGTAACTCTTTCATCATCAGAAATAGGTAATTTTGTATTGACATAAACAAATAAATAGTAGCATAAATGACTTAAAAATGTTCAGTTTCCATAATGAGAAAAAAATTGTTTGCGCAATTTATTTCCAGAATAATTTGATTTTTATAGGCTTAATATTAGTACAGATTTGCTTTTAGTAAGTGAATATATAATTTTCTGCTAAGTGATATCTTATTTAACATATTCATTTACCCTTCCCAATTTTGTCAACCTAGAGAGTAATGAATATCAGTTTGTTTTTTTCACAGCATAGCATGTGTGTAATTATTTTTCATTCACAGTTTACTAACAGTATAGATTTTTGATGTAGCCTATGAAGACCAACCTTGGCAATTTATCTAGGAAAGTCAGTTTACAGGGCTTATGACAATAATCTTAGTTATTTGAAAATAAATTCTTCACTCTGAGAAGTTTAATTTCTGTAAACACTATGTATTAAGAACACCTTAGCATAATCCATATTAATTTATATGCTGATAAAGCAAGAACTGCCAATATATACTGGAGTAATATAAAATAGATATTAAGATGTACTATGTTAGAATAAGAAATCAAAGAAGCTTTTATAAAATATTAAAATAGTCATTATTTGGTTTAAAATACAACATTACAATCAGCAAGAGGTTTATCTTCCAGTATCTGAAACATGATGAAATAATTTTAATATTTGGTATAATTGTGGTATTTGTTAATTTACGTATATAAGGAAATGTATAACATTTAAGAAAAAAGTAATTTTTTAATATACTTATCATGATCACAACATTTATGTGTTTTCATGGATTGTTGAATTCAGTCTCTTTGTTACAGGTAACCCCACTGAAAATTTGTCAGGCTTTACATGACAATGAATTAGATTTCCAGTTGATATTGCTTCTGTTGCAAGGATATATTGGAATTTTGCTTACACATCACTGACAAGCCATCCCCTAAAATTTTAGACTGAATTTATTCATAACACAAGACAAATGCTTGTTCTCATTCAACGCCATTCTTTAGCTTAACATCTTTCTCTCTTCCCAGTGTTTACTCCCTCGATACCTTTGTAATGTAACTACACCTACTCTCTTAGCTTTAATTTTGGTAACCTAAGTAAATTAAACTCTTTTATTCTCCTCTTATGAAATAAAATGCTTTGCATTCTCCTGATTATATTAAGAGTAATTTTTGCATCTGTTCATTCTTAATTTAACCTTTTTTGAATGTGAATGACCAGCACTACACATGGGACTCCAGATGATATTTTATGAGCATAGTACCTCGTATCAAAGTGCTGAAGTTTTTAACACAAATTATTAATCTAATAACTTCAATATTTTACTTCACTTTTTCATCAGATGCATCCCATTGGTCATATGTCTCAGATTAATCTTTATAATAAAACTTTGTCTGACTCCTTTAATTTCAGACTGACAAAGTCTCAGTTTATATCAGAACATCTTCCTCGTAGATAGGTCTCAGTTCTGTGTTCAATATCATTAGGTTTCATGACATTGTCACTGCTCCATTCCTCAAGGGCAGTGATATTTCTATTGTCTTATATGTAAATGGTGCCTCCAACTTACCCAACAGTGATTTTTTTCAGAGTTTTCCTGTATCTTTTGTTTAAATTCTTACTGAAAATATTAAGATTGGTCTCAAGGGTAATCTTAAGAAAACCCACTGTTACATTTCCAGCTCCATATTTCTTCTCATGGACCAGTTGCTATCACTCACTTTCTCTGTTCTTCACCAGTTTTATACTACTTGAATTAATCCCTGTTTTTCCACCCTGAGATACAAAACAAACGTGTTGATGAAATCCAAATTATGAAGTTATTTGTATTTTTAAATTATTTTGATTGTTTTGGAGAGTCAACTGATAGAAAGTAAAAGAAAAATACTAGATTGTTTTGACATTATTTATATTTGAAAACTAATTCAGTATTTTATCTTATTTCATTTTTGTTTTCCAGCTCTTTGACTATTGTTTTCATCTCAATGCTATCTAAATCTTATGGAGGATGGCTTAGTGAGATTGCCTGGATTGCTTTCCTGACTTCTTAAGCATCTGTTATTCTTCAGACATATGATGATACTCCAGATTTGAAAATAATTATATTTTAACCGCTTTTGGTTTCCAGTGTCAGCTGGTTCAGAATAGTCAGTAAGGTGTAATTGAGTTTTGTAGAGAAAACTCAATTTCAGTGCATTCCACTTTGTTTTGTTTCGTTTTGTTTTATTCCCATGTTAGCAATGGTAATTTTCATTTCTATACATTTATGCATCTTAACTTTCCTGCCTTTGTCTCCACATCTAGCATCAATTTCTTTGTGAAAACTTGGATGGACATATTTGAGGTAGGAATAAACGGGCACTTATTTCAGTATGTACCAAATGAAGTCACCAAAATCATAAGACAAAGGAAACTGCATATGTGAAAATCAGAAAACCCTGAGGCACATAAGGAACAGACCATGAGGGAAGGAAGAAAATGGCAGGAAGGAATGTATGAAAAAATGCACGTATAGGAAAGATGAAAGCAATTTCTCTGGTATAAAGACAAACATAGAAATTTGTTTGGCTAATATAAAGAGGAGAGATATTCAGACTTCAAGAATCTTGCAAAGACTTCTAGATTTGACCTTGGGTACAGCAAGTAGCCTTATACTGGTGAGTGCTCACTTTAGATGACATACTTCAAAAGTAAATAGCAGAAATAGCATCAAACGAATTAGTATAAAAGAAAATATAATGTCCCTGTTGTTAGCTTCCAGCAAAAATAATGCAGGTAAGTTCCTTTCAGACTTTACTTTCTTTAATTTGTAATAACGTTTGACACATTGTATCCTCAAACAACAGCTTGAAAAATTATTTGCATTTACAGTGTTTATATTGAAGAGGGTTTATTTCAGAAATTGAATGGTTATCATACACTGCAGACGGTTTGTTTGTTTTTTTCTTTGCCTGTTAATAATATTGTTCTTCAAACATTATCAAGTATATTTTGTACAGCATGTGCTTCCTTGTAGATTACTAGTTATGTGACTTTTCATCTAAGTATCAAACAGCAGCCGTGAGGTTTTGTGGGTTTCAAAGAAGTTGGTGGTACCTGGGCTAGTTTATTACAGAGAACACGGAATATGTTTTTGATCTGCATTTTCTTGATGCGTTCCAGATATCCTGTATAGGATAAACCAGATTTTTTTGATACTCCTATTGCCTATAAAACCTACAGGGGTAATTCAGTCCCATATTTTCAATACCTGTGTTTAAATATATGTACAGAGTTTACATGTGAACTTCATGTCTAATTTTCCATTACAGTAAATGGAGAAGTTGAAAGTAGCCATAGAGTGTGGACTTGACAAAATCTAGGTGCCTACTTTAGGATAAACCAAATAACTTTTATTTCTGCTTGTAGTTTAGGTTGAGTTACATAGGTATCTATGATTTGGAAAAAAAATATCTGTCATTCAGTTCAAGCTTTCTGCTCAAGCAGGGCCCAGAACCATGTTCAGATGGGGGTTTTAACAGAATCACAGAAACATAAGATTTTTTTTAAAAATAATGATAATGGTGATCTGGCTATCCTAAAAACCTACTTTAAGGCAGCATTTTATTTAATCTTTTATATTTGGTATTCCAAACTGAGATAAATTTTATTATTTTATCTAAATTACGGAGTTTGTTGAAGCTTATGGACATGTTCTGAATGTAAATGAATGACTTAGAAAGGAAGGTAAGTTAGAATATCAAGAAAAAAATGAAGGGCAACTACAGGGGTATGACAAAAGAGCTTTCTGAAATAATGAATAAGCGTTTCAGTATGTGCTGGAATGAAATTATACATACCAACGTTCAGAATGCAGCTGTCATGTGAATCCAGTTGGAAATGTGTATATAATGCTTTACATAAAAGGATTGGGGTTCTTCAGGAGGAGTAGATTGTGTTTGTCTGAGTTTTTTTCTATTGGTTTATGAGCATGTAAAGAAATTCTGGAACTTCATCTTTTTTTGTTGTGAATTTTCTGCAGATACTATTAGAAAGCTTAGAATCATGGAATGGTTTAGGTTGTAAGGGACCTGTAAAACTCATCGAGTTTAACCCTCCTACAATGAGCAGGGCTGCTCACAATGCTGTTCAACCTGGCCTTGAACACTAGAAAGATGGAACATTTATCACCTCTCTGGACAACCTGTTCCATATGTAAGACACATCTTCTTCTGCCTAGCCTAGATCTACCCTTTTTTGTCTATTTAAAATCATTACCCCTTCTCCTATCACTAGAGGCCTTGTTAAAAAGTCTGTCCCCATCTTTCTTGTAATCCCATTTCAAATATTGAAAGACCAAAATAAGGTGTCTGTAGAACCTTTACTTCTCTAGACTAAACAACCCAAACTCTCAGCCTTTCCTCACAGCAGAAATGTTCCAGCCTTCTGATCACCTTGGTGGCCCTTTTCTGGACCTGCTTTAAGTGGTTCATGTCTTTTCTGAGCTGAAGGTCTCCAGAGCTGGATGCAGTACTGCAAGTGGGGCTCTCACCAGAGCAGAAGACACAAAATCACTTCCCTCAACCTGCTGGTAACACTTTTTTGGTGCAGCCCAGGATATGGTTGGATTTCTTGTTGTAGTGTGGTAGGCTGAAATTCCTCTTCCACAATAACAACTCCAGACTAACTCAGTTTGGAAGCAAATGAAGCTGTATTTTACAAGCAAGACTACAATCTATAACAAAATGCAATGAATATGTACAAATACACAGTACCCACAACATTTACAAATATGTACAACTAACAGAAAAACACCACAAAGCCCCAGGCCCCAGAGGGGTCCTGCCTCTTTCCCCAGACCTCCCTGGCAGAAGGAAAAAAGCCAAGAAGCAGAGAGGTTGTTAAACTTAGCTTTTCAAGGTCAGTATGTGGGTGTGTATTATCTCCCAAAGCCAGAAGAGAAAAACAGAATGCCCAGCAAAGAAACACCAGATAGACAGACTGAGAGACTGCCTGTACTTTGTTTTGAGTACTAACTCTTAAACATTTCTCTCTCTCCAATGGAAGTGTTTAGAATAATCATTATTTTGTTTCCTTACACCCAACTGTGATTTATTTACATTCTTTCACTTTTCTGCTCAAACTGTGAGCAGAAATTAAAGGTATAGCCTTAAAACCACCACAGCATTGTTACTGCACATTGCCAGCTTATGCCCAGTTTTTAATCTACCAGTACCCCCAAGTCCTTGCACTTGATCCCACTCTGTCTATATAATTGATGAAGATATTGAACAGCAGTGCTCCCATTAGGGACCCCTGAGGGACACCAGTTGTAGCCAGTCTCTATCTGGACATTAAGCCATTGACCACTGCCCAGTGGATGCAACCATCCAGTCAGTTTCTTATCCACTGAATAATCCACCCATCAAATCCATATCTCTCCAACTTAAAGTGTTTTGTGGGGGACCATGTCAAAAGAAGTCCAGATAGATGACATCCATTGTCCTTCCCTTGTCTACTGATGTAGTCACTCCACTGTAGAAAGCTACTAATTTCATCAGGCAGGATCTGTTCTTGGTGAAGCCATCCTGGATGTCTCAAATTACCTTTGAAATTTATTTATTTGGGATTGGTTATTCAAGAGCTCTCCCACCTAGTTTTCTTATTTCTACTCTCCAGAGCATGGATTCCCCTTTCTATTTTAGTACTCTTTATCCCAGTATGATCCAGTAAACCTCAATGTCATATTTTGCCTAGGCTCCCAAAGAAGATATTTTCAAGTACTAGTTCTTTGAAAGAGGGACAGGCTACTTGAGCTTGAAATTATATGCATGTTTTTTAAAGACAAATATAAGGTTAAGATCAGAAGCACAAGCAAATAATACTGAACTCTTCCAGAAATGACAGCCAAAACAACATTAGAAGAGTACAGGAAAGAGTACAGAATAGTACAGGAAAGATTACAGAAGAATACAGGAAAGCAAAAGCCCAAATAGAATTAAATCTGGCCATGGACATCAAGGGCAAAGAGAAATGCTTCTATAGGTATGATAAAAGAATAAGGAAGAGGTGGGTTCTTACCAGAAAGAAACACAGAACCTGGTTACACAGCGTAAGGAAAAAATGGAAGTATTTCATACATTTTTTGTCTCAGTCTTTACCAGCAAGGCCTCTAAACACATCTCCCAAGTTACAGCAGGTAAAAGCAAGAACTGGGAAAATTAAATACCACCCACTGTAAATGCAAGAGAAGATTTCAGATCCCCTAAAGCATTTGAAGGTGCACATGTCCATGGGACCTGATGGGATCCATCCACAGGTCCTGAGGGAAGTAGTGGATGAAATTCTCAAACCACTTTCCACCATAATCTAAAAGGCATGACAATCTAGTGGTTCTCACTGACTAAATAAAAGGGAAACATAACTTCCATTTTCAAAGAGGAAAAAAATGATTCAGGGAACTACAGGCCAACCAATCTCACCTCTTTGTCTGGCAAGATTATGGAGTAGATCTTCCTCGAAACTCTGCTAAGTCACATGAAAAATGTGGTGGGAACCAGCATTGATTCACCAAGGGCAAATGGTGGTCTTCTATGACAGGGTAAGAGCATTGACAATCAAGGAAAGAACAACTGATGTTGTCTGCCTGGACTTGTGCAAAGCATTTGACACCATCCTCCATGATATCTTGGTCTTTAAAACTGAAAGACATGGATTTGATGGGTGGACCACTGGGTGGTGGGTGGATAACAAATTGGCTTGATGATCATGCTCAAAGAGTGATGGTCAATGTCTTAATATCTAAGTGGAGACAAGTGATGAGTGGTGTTCCTGAGGGGTCAGTGCTGGCACCAATATTGTTTAATATTTCATTAGTGACATGGACAGTGAGATTGAGTGCACCGTCAGAAAGTCTGCCAACAACACCAAGCTGTGTGGTGCAGTCAACATGCTCAATGGAATGTATGTCATCCAGAGAGCCCGTGACACACTTGAAAGACAAGTCCACTGAACCTAATGAAGTTCAACAACTGTAAGGTCCTGAACATGGGTTGGGACAATCACAAGCACAAAATACAGACAATATGGGAAATGGATAGAGAGTAGTTCTGAAGAGAAAGACTTGGGAGGTGCTGGTTGATAAGAAGGTCAACATGAGCTAGCAACATGCACTTGCAGCCCCGAAAGACAACTGAGTCCTAGGTTGCATAAGAAGAAGCCTGGCCAGGTTGAGAGAGATGATTTTTTCCCCTCTACTCTGTCCTTGTGAGATCCCACCTAGAGGTGTCCAGATTGGGAGCCCCCAGCACAAGAATAATATAGTCTTTTAGTTATAGTTGAACAGAAATTTTCTTCAAAGGCCATGGAATTTTAACATATATAGGGATAAAATAAGGATTGCATTTGGCCCTCTTGATGATAGGAACCTTGAAGTGGGAATTAATATAAAAATAAATAGATGTCACAGCATATATAAGAAATAATCTGAATGAAGAAGTTGTTTGGAAGATAAGATTAAGAAAAAGTAATATGCATTTAAGATGCAAAGTATATTGTAAAACTAAAAAGAGAATCAATTTCTTTTCATTTGTGTCTAAGTATATTTACTCTTTCTTGAGATGAGATAGTCTTTTTGAAATGAGCATGAAACAGAACATATTCATACTGAAAATAAATTCATGGTTATAGAAAAATAAAATAATGACAGAGGCCCTAGAAACATCTCCTCAAGGATCATGACACATCATTTTAGTAGTTCCTTTGGAACTGAGGAAAAAGAAATACATGTTTTGATACTTTCTGAAGAAATACATACTAAAACAGAGGTAAAATACACTTTGGATAGTGCTAACATGAACCTCCCCATTACTTCCTCAACATAAAGAGAATTGCTGCACCCTCCTGTTCAGTGTACTCTTGGGCCACAGCATATTGCTAAAATAGATACTTTTTTGCAAAAGTTAGTAAGTGGTCAAAAGGACATTAATGAGGACTAGCTAAGTGTACACAGTACCTAACTGAAGATATTCTGTGAACATCTTCAGCCTTTCAGATATTCACAGATAATTTATTTGGGGAAAAAAATTAATTTACCAGAGTGTATAAAAAAATGTAAAAAAATAAACCAGGAAAATATAAAAATGAGTAATCCTATAACAGCTAAAGTTCTGTGACATCCACATGGTTAACCAGGACATTTCCCTACCAAGGAATATTACTGTTCCCCTCTACTTTGCGTATAGCTAATGCAAGTTTTTCCCTGACAGAAAAAGAAAATTGTCTTCCATTTACTTCAGTAAATATAATTCACTTGACCTCTAGCATTTCAGGAGGGAGCATTTGTATCGATTTCAGAAACTGAATTAATCACAACAATTTATATGCATAACTGTCCTTTAGAGCATTTCTGAATGATGTTGCCATTTTTGTTCAATATTTTTGCAGTTTCCCCTGTCCTTCATGCTAAGCTTCACCAAAGAAAGTATGTAGCAAGGAACTTGCTGTTAAGCAGTTAACTTATTTGGTAGCTCAACTATCAGGATGTTGATTAGAAAATGCATATCCTGTTTGAAATATGTCTTGTTTCACCTAGAAGTATATGCCAAATTAACCTCTTTCACTTTTACTGCATTTTTAAGCAAGTTTCAATGTGAAAAGATAATCAGATGACAGGGACTGATAATGTGTGTTTCCTGCCACAGTAAAATCTCAAGTGTAATTCTACTTGGTATTTTTTCTGTTATGACTACTAAATTATGAAGAAAAAGACAATCATAGCCTGAGGATTCTTTGAAGAAAAACACTATCTTTCACAGTCTTCTTATCACTCCATGTTAAAAGCTGAACAAATTATTTTATTTTAGCTTACATAAATATTTGTTTTAATATTCTAATAATTGAAGATTTTCCTTGCTTCTTTTTCATGTCTTAACTCTTTTTTTTTTTGTATGGAGCAATCAAGCATTTTCTGTAACGATCAGTTAGAAATCAATGTATATTTTAATATACTTCAAAGTAACTGAGTAACTTCAGCTTGCAAGAGACCCAGAAATTTCGTTAACCATCATGTATTTTTTGAAAGGCCAAGACTCTCCTCAGACTTTCAGGCTTTCCAATTCTTTCCTTTTGTTGGCTCATTGTGTACAAACTCTTATATTCTGATGCCCTTCACTTGGTTTTACAATATTTTATTCTATACCTAGTAACCCTGATCACATCTCAGATTTCTAATTTTCTGCCCATCAAAATCCCATCTGTATTTCTAGTCTTTCCAGAACTTGAGGCCTTCATTCCAGAGGCTGCCTGTTTTACAGTTTGTAATTTAATAAAGAAGGGTTTTAGGTCTTTTCCTTAGAGGTTTGCAGCACCTATTATTTTTGAACTTCTTAATTTGTGTCCATTGATTTAGAAGTGCAGCTCAGGTATTTAAATCCCTGTAGAAGCGGCTGCTTTGCACCAGTGATTACTTTTCAATAGAGATTCTATACTGTTCCGTTACAACTTTGCTCTTTTTGGAGTGAAAGGAATAGAGCATTTGACCACAGCCAAGGAGTAAATGATTAAAAATTCAGCATTGAGCTAAGATCATGCTCTATACAATGGTCATGAATAGATACCCTTAGATAA
The DNA here is from genome assembly GCF_027791375.1 of Indicator indicator. NCBI lineage: Eukaryota > Metazoa > Chordata > Aves > Piciformes > Indicatoridae > Indicator > Indicator indicator. The sequence continues at coordinate 54,594,582 of NC_072010.1, read as the reverse complement.
AACAATCACCTTTGTAAGAATCTTGAATACTTGGAAATACTGTCAAAAGATTTATGTATCTCAGTCTGGTGCAGAATCTCACAGAATAGGAAGTATATTTCGTTAGTCACTAGATCCAGATTAATTCTTCCTAGTCCTGTATATATGATTTAGGTGACTGTTTGAGGAGATAAGTTATCTGAATTACTGTTACTGAGAGACAGGCACACTTTATTAAAACGAACACCCTTCCAAACGGTTCTGAAGTACAAGAAATGTACAAATACACATAGGTTGCCTCCATATAGTGCCTCAAGAGAGGTGAGATGAATTGGTACTCAAGGTATCATGATGCACAGTCTTCTTTTAAACTATAGATTAATTCTTAATGCAGCCTCCAAAAATAACTTTTGTACTAAAGACTGTTAGCTTGAAGTAACGCTCAAAGGTAAGCTGTGATATTGTGAGGTGAGCAAGTCAAACAGGTATTAAAATGGCATGTAAAAATAAAAAATATTTCATCTACAAAATGAAGTATTTAAATAGATACTTAATCAGAGTAGTTAACCAGTAATGACACCAATTAATCAAGATGTGAAAGCATAATCACCTTTTTCACCTCCCCCCTACAAAATCCCTTAAATTTTGAAAGAGATTGATTGTGTTTGTAAAAAAGCTATCACTGTAATTGAATTATTATAAGACAATGCCAAACAGCTTATAAATTCCATGAGTATCAGAAATATAATCCTTTCTCAGTCTTGTACAGTCAGTAGACATTTTGCTGTGTAAGTACATAATTGGACACTACCTGAATAAATAGAAGCTGCAAATTATCTTGGAAAGATCAGAGAAGAAAAAAAAGACCAACATTTTTTTTTCCCAAACAAAATGGAAGAGAAATTGTCTTAAATTTTAAAAATCAAAATTTTAAGTGTTCTAAAAACAGACCACACAAAACAGATTTTATCCTGAGACTAATTTTTATACAGATAATTCACAAGCATTTTACAACAATGTAAGATCAACTTTTCTAAGACAAAGATGCTATGAAATGTAGAACTCTAATTTTACAAAAGCAAAAGAAGAATTGACTTTAGTAGTGTGTCAGTTAAGAAAAACATACTTCTAGAAAATTAAACAGTATCCCATATCTCTTACAGAAAGTATTAAGATATATTAGTAAGTAATATATTTTAAAATCTCAATTTATTGCTATAGTGACATGAAGGCTGACAATATTTAATCACTTTTCACCTCTAAGTCAATTAAATCAGGATTATATATTTATTTCTTTTGTTACAGAAGATACTGTGATGGTTGTTTGGCTCCTTCCTCAGTGTTTTATTATTTTTTTTTTGTAACCACTTACAATCACAGTACAATCCTCCAAGAAATCCTGCAGGAACAAGCAGCACACAGACACTTCCAGAAGTATGACAGATAGAAGTAACCAGGAAAGGTCGAGAAAGAGGAAACATCACAGCTGGGTTACATCACAGTTGGGTTACATCAGACTGACATATGGATATGAGGAAAAGAACATCTGAGAACAGAGGTGATCTCATTGTAGTTTACAGCTTCCTCAAAGGGCATAGCACAGCAGCGAGTGAAGTGCTGATCTCCTTCTGATGATCAGAAATAGGACATGAGGAAATGGAATGAAGCTTCATCAGGGGAAGTTCAGGTTGGACATGAGGAAGAAGTTCTTCACTTCTATGACTTGACTTTGAACAGGTTTAGATTCTAATTTTTCTGGGAAATGAAATATGCTTCGTATTCCATCTATCTAAACAGGTGTTACTACACACCACAAAACTTATTGATGATTGCTAAGGATGCAGAATCATCCCTTTGAGTACGGGCTGAAGCTCTAAACTTGCTCCAGAAAAAAACTTAGAAAAGAGACTAAGCAGGCAAAATGGTTCTTTCAACCCTTAAAGCAACTGGACTGCTGCTAAATTTAAGATCATTTGAAGTCTAATAGCTCTTGGCAAGAAGCTTGACATATTCTCCAGCAATTACAGTAATTTAATTGTAGTTATCTTACAGTATTAAAGTGTACTAGGCAATTTCCTGTAATAAGCTTGATTAAGATACCTCTCATACATCTACCATCAGACTTTTAAGTCTGCTTTAAAAGATAAATCATACCCCATAGAACCTGTTTCTTTTCATTTCCTGTGAAGAATGCTCATAGGTAAAAGATTAGCTAATAGGTAATCCTGTAAAGATTAGCTCATAGGTAAAAGAATACTTTGCAGACACATATATCTGGCCAGTTGAAGATTATCCTTCATGTCTACCACATGTGTTTGGACAGGAATGGTTCTCAGAACTTGAACTATTTTTTTGCCTTTTTTCCTCGTAAGAAAGATGAACACTAGACTGCAATATGATTTCCTGAAATAGGAATTTCTTTATTTACAAACAAATCACTTCAGCCTCAATGATTGTGAAGTATAAAAGCAGTCTCAAACAACAAAGAAACAAAACAAAACAAAAAAAAAAAAAAAAAGGAGTGTGAGTCACTCAGTGAACACATAGTAGTAGGCATAATGTCATACTAGGAAAGTAAAAGATCTTTTACGAAACGTTAGGTACTTGAGCTCCTGGTTTTTCTGTCATATTTCCACAGAGCAAATTTTGGTAATCAACTTAAACACAGAACCATTAGGTAAGTCTTAAGTAATTTATCTAAATATTCCAAGTCTTCAAAGGACAGATCTTTTGTCTGTTGTAGTGAAGTACTAAGTCTTTTAATGACTGATTGAGTGTCAGGTCTTTTTTGTGACTTTAATTATAGGGTGAAGCACAGCAAAATTCCAGTCTTGGCAACGGATAATATTTCTGTATATAAAAGTTTGAGTAATGCACATTTTTATGTTTTTCTTACAAATCTCTTCCATCTACCCATTAGTCACAGTTATCAGTTAGGAGCTATGTAATAAACAGAATTTCTTTGTTGAGATTCTTCTTGAGTTTTGTGTTGTTTGTCTGTTTGGTTTGGATTGTTTTACCTCTGTGAGTTGTAAATCATTAGAAATCATTAGAAATCATTTCATACAGAAATGCCCAGACTACTTCTTACTAAGGTCTTGAGATGGGTATCTTAAGGTGCTCTCTTTTTCTTGGTTTAGATTGAATGCAAAAGCTGCACTTTGAGTTCTTGAAAAACATTGCCTGTATTGAAACAGCCATGAGTACAAGAAACAGACTTTCATTAAGATTCTTTTAAGTTTTGATATCCTGGCCAGTTTCCTGTCTATTATCTCATGAAATTAACTGGAGATTCCTGAATGTGTATCCATCTTGTTCCTCATATAATCACCTTTGTCAATTTTCTAACTGCGATTACTGTTTCACATTTTCTTTCTGAAGGTGTAATCCTTTGACAAAAGTATTAATATCCCTAATACATGGAATGAGGACATACACTTGAGGAAAAGGCTGGATTTGGTGCACTTTATGCTCATAATGACAAAGTCTACAACACTGAAAGGCTAGAAATATACACTACTGATATTAAAAGAATGTACATGAGAAACAAGGAAGTAACATAGCTACCTGGCACTTACAAACAATAATTTAAGGACTAATACTCTTTAGAGTTGTCCACAAAAAATAGTATTACTGTAATAAGCAACGATAGTTGCTTACTTTGGGTGTTTAATATTCATGGCACAGAGCTTGTCCCTGATAATGGCTGAGTCTTTTCTAGAAATAAAACAACCCGACAAAATCCTGAAATCAGTGTGGCACAGCTACTCTAGAACTTCTCTGTTCTAGCATGAAACTAACAGAAAATCATGAAAGAAGAGGAAAAATCTAAATAAAAGCATTAGGAGCTATTAAGGCTTTAACAACCTAGGACTATGCAAATGGCAAGATCTAGGCTGAGACTTCTTTGGAACTTGCTAAGAAGTTAAAGAAAATAGTCCTTTACAAATGAACTACTTTCTTCACTAAAATGATTTTATTACTTGGGTAGTTTTGTTAACATGATTTATATTTATGACTTGAGTTTTTAAAGATGATTGTTTATAGAAAACTTGCATCACAGATGAAAGCACAAACTACAAAATAGTTGTCATAAGATACTTGAAAAATAAGAGCATGGGAATTAACTAAAGCAAACATAATATGTTTTTTCTTTGGGAAATGTTATGTTTTACTGTGGGTCAACCACACATTTCATCTTAGATATGCTTCTGCTAAAAGAAACAAAATATCAGTTTAGCTCTCACAAGCCTGTCTGTAGTATCACACAAAATGGTAGGTGTTGTAGGCAACCTCTGGAAATCATCTAGCCCAAACCCCCTGCTAATAGCAGGTTCTCCTTTATCAGTTGCGCTGGAACATGTCCAGAGGGGTTTTGAAAGTCTCCAGAGAAGGAGACTCCACAACCTGTCTGGGCAGCCTTTTCCAGTGCTTTGTCAGCCTCAAAGTAAAGCACTTTTTCCTTACGTTTAAGTGAAACCTTCTGTGTTCTAGTTTGTACACGTTGCCCCTTGTCCTATCACTGGGTACCATCCATCCTCTTCACTGCCACCTTTTTGTATACTGAGATCCCCTCTCAGTCTTCTGTTTTCCAGGCTAAAGAGCCTCTCATCATAAGAGAGATGCTTCAGTCCCTAATCATCTTTGTGGCCCTCCGCTGGACTCTTTGTGGTAGTTCCAGTTGGTTTACTTCCAAGTTCATTCCTACCAAGCACTGCTAGTTTTACAGATTTACCTATAAAATTTTTAAAATCTAATTCCTGAGTAATATTGCTATCCACATAGAGATGTGTGATCATTTTGACTCTCTATATGAGAATAATTCTCTTATATTAATAATTATGTTCACTTCATTATTCACGTTTTACTCCAAACTTATTTCAATATGTTAAACAGCATGGGATATCTACATCCAGATCCATAATAACCCTCTTACCTTGAATAACTAATATATTTTCCCCTTTTGTTGTTGTTGTTCTCATAACTTCATTCTTAAACTTTTTCAAGTCTTTAGTGGGGATTTGGTTAAATGTTTGTGAAAATCCAAGAGCACTCTAACAGTGTGAGTCATGAGTTCTCTTTATAAAAGATTAATTCAGCTCTTCCTCAAAGTATCACATTGTGTCTTTGTGCTAGTTAATCTATTCTTTTAAGCAGTCTTGACATTTTTCTCAACAAACTCATCAGGCTTTTTTTTGTCTGTAGATCTCAGGATTTCATCTGGAGCTTTCTAAAAATTGACGTTTGTCACTTTTTGTGGTGAAATTTTGGCCTCTGCCAAGATAGTTTCAAGTAAAAGTGACATGCTTATTTTATCCCTGAAATGGTTTAAAACTCCTAGGCGACTTCCATGTGGTCCTAGTAATCTGTTGTAGTTCCTTTTGTCAGTCTATTCTGCAATGTCTTCCTGGAATGTTCTATAATTTGAAACAAAATCTCTAATGCTTTTTGCATCTCATCTGGGACCCCCTCCAGGCTCCTCTATGTGGACCATAGGTTGCACCTTCTTATGATGTGGCCATGGATTTCTTGAGTGCTCCTTCCTATTTGTATACTGATCTCTAAAAAACTCAGATACTATTAAAATGGCCAGGAGTTATTTGCAAGTTGATTTTGTAACTCTTTGGTTTAGAAAAGATAAAAATACATGAAAATTAACATAAGAATTATTATTTTACAAAAGAAATATCAGATACTGATATACTGTGATAATATAATAGTTTCTGTAAAACCTATTTCTTACACCATCACAGCTGAAAATGGGACTTTTTCTACTGAAGTATATGCACTACCTCACATTGTCAGTTAACATCAGTCTAGTACACATAAACAAGCATTTTGTGATTCAAGCACAAGAAAATGTACATCTCAACATTTCACACTCATCCCTAAAGAACCCTCCCAATCCAAAATCAGTTGTCAGAAATGCATTAAAAGCACATTCCACAAGATGAAAATTCACAGGAGTATTAAAGAAAATAAAACATAAGAGTAAGCCCTCTGACTTTTTGACCTACATTTGGTCCTGCTGGTATAAACAAAACTTGATGTAGGTCAAACCATTCAAAATTCGACTCTGGGTAAGCATCCCTTGGACAAACAGGATACTTGGTTTGAATATTTTGGTTACTTTTCCCTTGTGTATAATAATCTTTAAACATGTAAATGTATGCTTATTTTTTTCCAAACATAATACAGATACTTTTATTTCAGATAAAAATATTCTAGTGTTACTTGAATACTCAAGCTCTTCAAGAACCTCCTCACTCCTCTTTATTGCTGTAAAAACAGCTTTTCTAGTCATTTTGCCCCTTTTATATTGTGAGCAAAGCTGAGACTATATTTCAGCAACAGATATGTGGCAACTTTTATCTCTATATGCAAATATGTTGCACATTATCATTTTTAATAGCATAATGAAAAAAAAAAACAGCAAGTAGTCTCCATTGAACTTGTATATCCTAAGCACATGTTCAGACATGCTAGCACCAAGATTTACATTTTGACAGGTCTTTTCTGAATGCAACAAATATTTGTTTATCAAAGATTAATTGTGAATGTGTGATTCGTGACAATGGAGGTGTTACAGTTCAAAACCAGTTTTCCACAGGATCTTTTTTACTGCATTCAAACTAATGAGCATTTTCACAGAAATACTTTATTCTATCTGTGACAGTAGAAAAGAATTTGCAATGTATTTTGAAAATAATGCTTGATTACAATATTAGAACATTTTTAATTCATAGATCTAGGCACAGATACATGAGATTTTTTTAATTTAAATGAGATTTTAAAGATGTTAGTAGAAGTCAATTCATTTAAAACAATTCTAATTAAAATTTGATTGGTTATGCTATGTGTGTGGGAAGTCAATTTTTCATCTCTATGATTTTTCCTCAGAGGATTAGAGTAATTCAGCTATACATCATTTTAACTTTGAACACTGTTGCAGTTTGATGAGATCAAACAGAATGACACAGAATAAAACAGAACACGGAGTTGTGATGTGGCTCCACAAAACAGCAACATATTTATCTAATTTTCTCTTTAAAATCTTTCACTCTTTGAAAAGTTAATGAGAAAATTTGTTCTAAAAGCTCTCAACAGGTTCCAGAATTTTTTTAAATCATTAGTGTTTTTTAAAGTATTCAACTTTTTTTTCTTACATATGGAAAAAAAATAAAAATAAATCTAATGTCTAGTTTTCTAGAACCGTAGAAGCAGGTTTTGCCCTAATAGATAAGTGTTTTGTAAGCAAGCACATTCATTTACAGCATGAAAACTACTCTGATAGTATTTTCAACTGATTTTTGTAGTGAGCCAAATCTTGGGCAATTAATCAATTGACCTATCCTGCTTCAGTGACCAAAGACAGACTTAGAAGTTTAACCTTCATCTGAAAGTCAGGGCCCTGAACATCCTTGTCTGACCTTCCTGCTGTCCCTGCTTTCAGCAGAAGGTTGAAGTGGACAGCTACTGAGGTCCTTCCAGACTGAACCATTTGATAATTCTGATAGAAGAATCAAACAACATCATGTGAAGCTCCTTTTTCTACTTTGATACTTATTATACTCCTATATAGATTTTTCACCATGAAGCTGATACTGTTGTGCCACAGCCATCAGTATGAAAGGTGCCTCATTTAAAACTACTCTTATTACACTATATATTGTCACAGCAGTATATATAGTGGAAATACTGAGAACATGGCAGGGATTCAAATGAAACAACTTTTAAACCATCACATACTAGGAATATATTGGAAATTATAACAGAGATTCTGAATAAGTTTTTCTCATCTACATATTGTACAGCTCAAATTTCCCTTAATTTTGAAGAGTTTTTCTCCTTAGGTACCACAACCAAGATAAACATCCTAAAGACTATTTATGAAGTGATGAAAAATACCTCAAAATATTTAGTTCACATAATAATCAGCTTTAAAAAGATTTACAGCTGTTCTCCTAATACCTACTTACATATATAACTGGTTCTCAGAAGACACATTAAAATATTATAGTGTCTGTTTGCTTGTGTACAAAACAGCATGGTGCACTATAAGGCATTTCCCCCCCCCCCCCCGTCAGTCAATAATTCATTGTGTTTACAAATTTTAAACAACATTTCTAATGCTGAGTAATTAATCAAAAATGCAACGTTACGGTGTCCTTCACCTGGCAGTGGTAAGCTCCAGCTAGGATCCAGTGCTGTTGTTTTTTCTTGGGGTGCAACATGTGGTAGAGTGTGGGACAGAAATGAGCAACTAGAATCCCATCTACTTTCTTTTTATAGCTATTGGTTTATGCAAATTTAAATAGGTTGTAAGTTTACAACTCTTAAGTTCATGAACACTCCTGCTGTTTTCAGTGGGAAGAAATAACACTTCCAGGTGTGTCAGGTCCCTTGTCTAGAGGTATGTAATTTCTTCATTGATTGAGAGGGAAATAGGTTCCCATCTTTGTATTTCAGTTAAGTACTGAAGTTAACTGAGATGAAACTGAGTTCACATAACTGACAATTTTACTTCTGAATGCCTAGTAAGGATAGATAACATGTTGATAGACATAAACAGTAGTCACTTGAATTACACCATATTGCAAACATTAGTCACATTTACTTAGATTTCAAAGATTATACTGTCATACCAGTTTTTAGCTGGTTTAGAACCACATTAAAATATTTAAGTTTATTAAATATTAAATATATTTTAAATTGAAAAATAACATTAATTTAAGTGATAGATTATTTTCTTTTTTTTTCAAAATATGCCTCATTATTGATACTTATTCAGCCATGAGCCCAGCTATGGAGGTTGCATTTATGCTAGCAATTTATATCATGCACTCACTGTATATTATATTATTACAAATTATCGAGATTACCATTTTAATAACTTTAATGATTTTTAAATTTTCTGTAGTGATGAATGATCATTAGCCTTAAAGGATGCTCCACCTGTCTCTGCCCTCCTTTTTTTCTTTAGTGGTACAGAATAATCTGAAGAAGAATGTACTATGTAATAGACAATATAATGAAGTTTGAAGCACAGAATTGGAACTCTCCCAAAGCTGCAAAACGAAGCTACATCTGAGGTACACTAAAGTTAATGATAAAGGAAACTTCAGAGGATCCATACTTTGTGGTTCTTGGCATTTAAGAATTGTCCAACACTCTCTCTAAAACTACAGCATAAGTTTAGGAGAAAAAACTTTCTTTACCTGTCTACTCAGAGAGCTACCCACTTAAAACTGTGCCAAAGAGAAACATAACAAATCTCCTGTTTTCCCAGAGTTCCATCCCACCCCCTCCCCCAGCCTCTTCACCAATCACCCCAGTGAGAGTCTCAGATTCTTTCTCACTCAATCCTTCCCTGACAGAGCAGACAATAAAACTCTCCTTTCTCTTAAACAGAGAAAGAAATAAAAACAAAAAAAAATCCAAAACCATCCAAACAAATACTTGTTTCTTTGAGTGCATGATGGAGAGAAGAAAATGTACTTTAAAAAAAAAAGAAAACCATAAAATATATAAAAAGTAAAAATAATTAAAATAATAACTTATCTCTATCCCTTTCAATATCAGTAGTGGAACAAATCATCAATGCCACAGACAATTTGACAGAACTGGTAGGTGATTTTTTTACAGCTGACAGCACTGATAATAGCATTTGGGATTAGCTGAAATGCTTTATGCTGGTGAAAGAAGAGCTATTTGCTAGAAGGATATTAGTACATTGAGAAGATTATGGTTACTATTTTTAAATAACTTGTGAAACTCCCATTCTTTTCTTCCTCAATATTTTTAAATAAATAAACAAACAAGTGAAGCCTATCTCTGAATTTTATACTGTCATGTACTGGACTATCAGGAGGATGACACAGAGCAGGGGATGACTATAGTGGAAATTATACAGGTGTTACAGAAATGAGTCTATCATGCCAGTTCATTTAAGCTCCATTTATGCTCAAAATACTTACCAAGAAACTAAAAGTGAACAAGTCTTGCAGGGCTAGTGTTCAAATCCACTAGTAATAAACCAGCCCCTGGTTTATAAAATGTGTCACTTCAAAGTTACAAGTTCTAGTTTCATGTGGGAGTTATGGGCAAAGTTTGTCCCTACTATGATTATATAAGACTGAGTTTATCCCCCTTGTCATACAAAACCACCATTCTTTTTTCCATGTGTAATTGGCGCACATCGTGGATGTGCCTCTAATCTGTACAATTATCTACCTACACTGCTTTTCAATTAAAGGATCACAGTGTTCATTGTGATAGCATATTCTTGAAAGGCCACAGTCTCTGTGTTGAAGCCAAGAGTTTTGCTATCAGGAAAAGGGTATGCAATGATTTTTACCTGACATTTCATCTTTGGTGTAGCTCAATACGTACAAGAAAAATGAAATAAGTAATCCTCAGTCTCTTTCACTGACAAATATTTAACAGAACAGCAGTAGCTGTGAGCGTTGGTAGCCTGGGTTCTGAACTGAAATGTCAGTAGTAGCACTATAATGCGGCATCTATCTGTTTACACACTTCAGAGAATATAATCTGAGTATTATCCTTACAACAAGACACTTTAATATTTATCAGTACATACATGGATGCAACGAAGAAACAAATGGCACAAAAATGTATGAATTACTGCAACACATTTTGTGATATATAATTAGTTACACTCTCAAATGTAAAGCATTACATGTTAACCAAATCAATGCACGTTTAATAACATATACTTTGTTCCTCCACAGATAAGTCTATATTCTAGAAAATTAGTTACTACTTTTTGGGGGGAAAAGATAATGAATTCTGCTTAATCTTTTTTCAGGGGAAAAAAAACCAGAAGCTCCTAATTTTCTGCAGCAAAACCAAAGTATTCCAAATGAACAGACAACATTTTAGTCCCATATGATTTTTCATATGTGTCTTCATCTTGAAAGAAAATCAAATTTTTCTCTGTGGCATTCAACTCAACACTAAATTCCTGTTAATGTTTCTTGTCGAAACAGATCAAGAATGAAGGGTCTTACCTGCAACCCAGCACATCAAATTTCACTCTGTGAACAGAATGCTGTCCCTGGGTAGCCTGATCTAGTTGGAAGTCTCCCTGCTCACTGCAGGGGAGTTGGACAAGATGACATTTGAAGGTCCTTTCTAACCTGATGCGATCTGTGAATCTGTAAACCCATAGGGAATAGTGGATTTTGTCATTTGGTTAATACTGTAAACATAATTGCTGCTTCATGCCTTTGTTTCCACAACTGATCTACATGGTAACTTACTTGCTTAGATGCCTTGTTTGTGTATGCAATTAACTTCTTAGTTTCCAGTTTTCATTAAAAAAATAAACCACAAAAGAAAACAAACAAAAAAACCCCTATGTCTAATTCCATTGTTTCCCTGCATGTTCACCACACATTCATATTCTTTATGTCTTCCTTCAGTTTCTGTTATCTAATCTATCATACTTTTCCACTTTTAATCTGAGTTTATGATTTTCATACATTACATTTAACATAATGCAATGTCCAAGTGGAAACCAGTGGCAAGTGGTCACTCAGGGGCTGGTTTTGGGACTGGCTCTGCTTTACCCCTCTGTTGACATGGGACAGTGTAATTGAGTGCAGCCCCAGCAAATTTGCTGATGACGCTAAGCTGTGTAGTGCAGTAGACACACTGGAGACAAGGAATGCCATCCAGAGGAACCTCAACAGGTTTGATGATTGTGCCTATATGAACCTTATGAGGTTCAACAAGGTCAAGTTCAAGGTCCTGCACATGAGTTGAGGCAATTCCAAGCAAAAATAGAGGCTGGGTGATGAGTGTGTTGAGAACAGGCTGAGAAGGCGGCTGTGAATGTAGTCTACCTGGACTTCAGCAAAGCCTTTGACACCATCTGCCACAACAAGGTCCAGGCAAAGCTGGCAGCTCATGGCTTGGACAGATTCACTCTGAAATGGGTCAAGAACCGGCTGGAGGACCAGGTCCAGAGAGTGGTGGTGAATGGTGCCACATCCAGCTGGCAGCTAGTCACTAGTGGTGTCCCCCAGGGATCAGTGCTGGGCCCCATCCTGTTCAATATCTTTACTGATGATCTGGATGAAGGAATGGAGTCCATCAGCAGTAAGTTTGCAGGTGATACCAAGTTAGGAGCAGGTGATGATCTGTTGGAGGGTAGGAGGGCCCTGCAGAGGGACCTTGTCAGGCTGGATGGGTGGGCAGAAGCGAATGGGATGAGATTTAACAAGGCTAAGTGCAGGGTTATGTACGTTGGCTACAAAAACCCCATGCAGCACTACAGGCTGGGGACAGAGTGACTGGAGAGCAGACAGACAGAAAGGGACCTGGAGGTGTTGGCTGATAGTAGGCTGAACATGAACCAGCAGTGTGCCCAGGCAGCCAGGAGAGCCAATGGCATCCTGGCCTGTATCAGAAATAGTGTAGTCAGCAGGACAAGGGAGGTTATTCTTCCCCTGTACTCAGCTCTGGTCAGGCCACACCTTGAGTACTGTGTCCAGTTCTGGGCCCCTCAATTCAAGACAGATGTTGAGGTACTGGAATGTGTCCAGAGAAGGGTGACGAAGCTGGTGAGGGGCCTGGAACACAAACCCTATGAGGAGAGGCTGAGGGGGCTGGGGTTGTTTAGTCTGGAGAAGAAGAGGCTCAGGGGTGACCTCATTGCTGTCTACAACTACCTGAAGGGAGGTTGTAGCCAGGTAGGGACTGGTCTCTTCTCCCAGGCAATCAGCAGCAGAAGGAGCGGACACAGTCTCAAGTTGTGCCAGGGGAGGTATAGGCTGGATATTAGGAGGAAGTTCTTCCCAGAGAGAGTGATTGCCCATTGGAATGTGCTGCCCAGGGAGGTGGTGGTGTCACCATCCGTGGAGATGTTCAAGAGATGACTGAATGCGGCACATGGTGCCATGGTCTAGTTGATTGGATAGGGCTGGGTGATAGGTTGGACTGGATGATCTTGCAGGTCTCTTCCAACCTGGTTGTTTCTATGATTCTGTGATTCTATAAGAAGGACTTGGGGGTATTGGTGGATGAAAAACTGAATATGAGCCAGAAATGTGTGCTTGCATCCCAGAAAGTCAATCACTTCCTGGAATGCATCAAGAGAAGCATGTTCAGCAGTTCAAGGAAGGTAATCCTCCAGCCCCAGCATAAGAAGGTCATGGGCCTGTAGAATTGAGTCCAGAGGAGGGCCATGAAGATGATCAGAGGGCTCAGTTACCTCTATTATGAAGACAGGCTGAGAGAGATTGTTCAGCCTAGAGAAGAGAAGAATGCTGGATATTAGGAGGAAGTTCTTCACACAGAGAGTGATTTCCCATTGGAATGAGCTGCCCATTGAGGTGGTGGTGTCACCGTCCCTGGAGATGTTCAAGAGAAGACTGGATTGCTTAGGGCTGGGTGATCGGTTGGATTGGATGATCTTCAGGTCTCTTCCAACCTGGTTGATTCTATGATTCTATGATTCTAAATGAGGATAGACTTAGATTAGATGTAAGGAAGAATTTCATTACTGTGATGGTGATAACACACTGGAACAGGTTGCCTAGAGAGGCTATGGACACACCATCCCTGGAAACGTTCAAGGTCAGGTTAGATGAGGCTTTGAGCAACCTCTTCTAGTGGAAAGTGTCCCTGGCCATTGCAAGGGAGTTGGGACAAGGTGATCTTCAAAGTTCCTTCCAGTCCTGACTATTCTATGACTCTGATTTTCTTCTGTTTCACGTAAGCAGTAAAAATCTCTTTTGCCTTTCTAGGTAATAGGGGTCAAAATCAAGTGCCTTTTTAAATAAATTAATTTAATTTTTCTTCTTTCCTTTCCTGTATAAATTAATAAATTACATATCAATGTTTAACTGGGTCTGGATGCTTTTAGACCTCAAAGAGCTAAAGGTAGTGTGTGATGTGGATATCACATTACCCATGTATGGATTGGACTCTATGTGACAAAAACTTTTAAACTCCTACTGTATAATTTGGTTTATTTGCTGTGAAGATATTAGTTAACTGTGCCATAGCCACTCTTTTACACAGTTCTTTATTCAGTGTGATCATTTAATAACTGATTTTATTTTCTCTGCCCATTTCTTCAATTTCTCTGATAAAATTTCCTGTTACCATATTCTCCTGGACTTTCTCTGGGAAAAGGTCATGAAGCAACTCAGCAAAATTTATGTTCCTGTTATAACCCTTTCACCTGTTACCAATGTCAATGCTTCTTATCTGCATATTCAAAGAGATTTTTTTCAGCTGTTAAAGATCTCAATGTACTGTTAAACAGAGGGCAGATACTTCAGATATTCTTCCATTTTGAAACTTAGTGGTAAAGCTAATGTATTAATTTAATACCATTTTGTGGCTTAGAGAACAGACACAGATTATGCAGATAAAATACGCAGAGTTATCATGTCATCCTCTGCAGTTTTTTCTTCAATTTATTATGCTGTATATATTGCCATATATCAGCATGCAACAAAGAAAGTGCGATAAGTCTCTCCTTGCAGAGACCTTAGCAAAGAAGATTTAAAACTTTATAGTTAATTCTAGTCGTTACCTCCTTAAAACTAGTATTGAATATTAAAGATCAATACAAATTCTACTCTTTGGCCCTGATAAATGTTGCTTATGGACAAGGTTAGATTCTATTCTGTGCTGTCAACATCTAAGTGCCTGGAGACAGACTATATGCAGACTACCTATGCATATATCACAGTCAAAGATTGTCTGGGGATCAATTCCATCTCTTAAATATAGGCACACAGTGTAATTAGACATGTCCAGACACCACCCTAGCTTCTTTTTGATGTCTAATATGTTACACCGGACCACAATATCCAGGCTCATAGGCTCAATGGATTACAAAGCTTCCAAATTTATGTGACTATTTTGGCGATGGAGGAGTAGCTTTCTGAACTCCACTTTGCCCATATGGCAATATTTTCTTAGGTTCCACTAAAAATAATTAAAAAAAAAACAACAACAAAAACAAACTAGGAAGAGGGTGAATAGGTCTTTAAACCTAAAAGGCTGATTGATAGGTCTTTAAATTAATTTTGAAGGGGGAAGAGGGAAAAATGAACCTCACTGAGGACATTCCTGGGACAACTGTGAGGCAGTGTACCAGCTCCACTGCTATCCCAGAGGCTGTAGGCGACAGTGGATTATGCAACACCCACAACGGTAACAGATACTCCTCTGCTAAGTCTCTGAAGTGTCTGTATACCAACGCAGGAAGCATGGGGAATAAGCAGGGTAAACTGGAAATCTGGGTGCAGTCACAGGGTTATGATCTTGTTGTAATTACAGAGACATGGTGGGACAGATCCCATGACTGGCATGTGGTTATGGACACCTATGTTCTTTTCAGGAAGGACAGGCTGACAAGGTGAAGTGGTGGAGTTGCTCTCTATGTGAATAAGCAACTGGAATGTGTTCAGCTCAGCCCAGAGGAAGATCATAAAAGCATTGAAAGCTTATGGGTAAGAGTGAAGGGACATACAAATATGAATGATATGGTTGTGGGGGTTTAATACAGACCACTGAACCAGGAAGAAGCTACTCATGAGGCCTTCTACAGGCAGCTGGAAGTAGCATCAAGATCAAGTGCCCTTGGTGGGCACTTGGCAAGCACCACTGTGGCAAGTGGTGCTTGTGGATGACTTCAACCACTCGGGTATTAGTTGGAAAGATCACACAGCCAAGCACAAACAGTCCAAAAGGTTCCTGCAGTACATTGATGACAACTTTCTCCTGCAAGTAGTTGAAGAACCAACAAGGAGAAGTGCAATGCTGGACCTGATAGTAACAACCAAAGAAGACTGGTTGTAGATGTCAAGGTTGGGGGTAATCTTGGCTGCAGTGACCACGACATGTTAGAGTTTAATATCAATAACAATAGACAAAGAAGTAGAGAGATAAGTAAAATTTCAACCCTGGACTTTAAAAGGGCCAAGTTTCCCCTCTTCAAGAAAGCAAATGTCACTCCAGTCTTCAAAAAAGGCAAGAAGGAGGACCTAGGCAACTACAGACCAGCCAGCCTCACCTCCATTCCTGGAAAGATGATGGAGCAGCTCATCCTGGAGGTCATCTCTAACCACATGGAAGATAAAAAGGTTATCAGGAGTAGCCAACATGGATTTACCAAGGGGAAATCTTGTCTAATTAATCTGATAGCCTTCTATGAAGTTATGACCAAGTGGGTAGATGAGGGAAGAGCAGTGGATGTCATATATCTTGACTTCAGTAAAGCTTTTGATTCTGTCTCCCATAACATCCTCATAGAAAAGTTCAGGAGATGTGGCATAGATGGTTGGTCAGTGAGGCGGATTGCAAACTGGCTCCACAACAGAGTTCAGAGGGTCATCGTTAGTGGGACAGAGTCAACTCGGAGGCCTGTGGCAAGTGATGTCCCCCAGAGATCAGTGCTGGGTCCAGTTTTGTTCAATATCTTTATCAACAACCTGGATGAGGGCATTGAGAGTAGCCTCAGCAAGTTCACTCATGACACAAAACTGGGGGGTTGGCTGACACCCCCTCAGGCTGTGCAGCCATCCAACGTGACCTGGACAGGCTGGAGAGCTGGGTGCAGGCAAACCTCATGAAGTTTAATAAGGACAAGTGCAAGGTCCTACATCAGGGGAGAAATAACAACAGGCACCAGGACAGGTTAGGGACTGCCCTGCTGGAAAACAGCACCACAGAGAAAGACCTTGGAGTGCTGGTGGACAGCAAGTTCTTCATAGAACAACAATGTGCTCTTGTGGCCAAGAGAGCCAATGGGATTCTAGGATGTATCAAGAAAGGTGTGCCCAACAGGTCTAGGAAATTTCTTCTACCTCTGTACTCTGCCTTGGTGAGACCACACCTGCAATACTGTGTCCAGCTTTGGGGCTCCCCAGTTCAAGAGAGACAGAGACCTGCTGGAGAGAGTCCAAGGGAGAGCCAGGAGGATGCTTAGGGGACTTGAGCATCTCCCCTGTGAAGAGAGACTGAGAGCCCTGGGACTGTTTAGTCGGGAGAAGAGAAGGCTGAGAGGGGATCTGATCAATGTCTATAAATACGTGAGGGGTGGGTGTCAAGTGGATGGGGGTCAGGCTCTTTTCAGTGGTTCACAGTGATAAGACAAGGAACAATGGGTTCAAACTAGAACATAGAAGATTTCACCTCAACATGAGGAGAAACTTCTTTCCAGTGAGGGTGATGGAGCCCTGGAACAGGCTCCCCAGGGGGGTTGTGGAGTTTCCTTCCCTGGAGACTTTCAAAACCCACCTGGATGCATTCCTGTGCGGACTATCATAACTAATCTTGCTTGGGCAGGGGGGGTCTCTTGAGGTCCCTTCCAAACTCTGATATACTGTGATAGTGTGATACTGTGAATAGGTAAGGAGAGCATGGTGTGCTACGTATGACAGTGGAGGTACGGCATGATTACAATCTTCTGGTGCGCCAGTAGGGTCCATGCAGGATACTTTAGGGTATCTCAAATGCCACATTTGTGTAATTAAATCTCACCCTACAATGTTGGTCTTCAGTGACTACAGCAGGATGGAGTGGGTTGACCCCAGACAGTTCAGTACCCCTGTCCCCAGTGGAATGGGGAAGAGAACCAGAGGAGCAAAAGCAAGAAGAAATAGTAGGTTGAGTGAAGGCAGTCTAGTAAATGCAAGAAAATACCCAACAATTGATACAAAGAGATAATTACTCACCACCTCCTCAGTAAAACCTACATCCCACCGATGGGCCTGTCCCCAGCTGATATCTCTTTGGTGAGTTGGGGTCAGCTGTATCCCTTCCCACACCCCCATCCTATTCACTGTGGGGCAGAGGGACAAACAGAGCAAACCTTTGAGCTGTACAAACGCTGCTCAGAAACAGTTAAAACTTTGCTGTGTTATCATCTCAGTTAGAGTCACAAATGTAAACCAAAGTGCTATACAGGCTGCTGTGAAGAAAAATAACTTCATCCCAGCCAGAATCAGTACATGGAAGCTCAGAAAAATACTGAATTCTAAAATCTGGAGTTAAATCTCATCCATATATTTTTTCTTGTTTTTCTTCTTTTTTTCTTTTTTCTTTTTATCTGTCATTGTGGTTTTGTTGGGTTTTTTTGGGTTTGGTTGTTTGGTTGTTTTTTTCCCTAGCTCTTGCTAAGTAAGAAATTTTACTAATTTTTGATAAAGGCGAGTGAATTGCAGACCTTGCCAGAAAAAAAAATTTGGTAGTGTGTACTCTGTCAGAAGTCAAGACATGTCTTTAATGCCTTTCAAGTCCATATCAAATGCAGTCTACATAAAATTCTTGTTTTATTGGTGCTTTCACCAAAGCAATTTTAGAAAATGAGAAAAGAAGAGAGAAATGAATGCTAAGATGTCTTGACAGCGATTTCCCTTGTTTAATTTAAGACATTCATATAAGTAGAGATAAAATGATGAGATTAAAAAGAATGAGTAAATTAACCATGTGAGTTGGGAAAGAGAGAAAGAGAAGAAAGCTCCACCTGCCATACATACCCTCAGTTTCTTCTGATTATGACAAAATAATAATAATAATAATAAATATTGTGTTTTAAAATATAAATGGTTATGGTGGTCAGAATTACATAATTGCTCCCATTGCCAATAGGAGTGAGATAAGTGGGAAGAAAAATAGTTAATCTATCTGGAGAGAAACATACAGTTATCAGAAAACTTCACATCTTTCTGTGCCTTTTTCTGTACTTTAAGAACTCTCAATTTTATCCCAGAGGTAAGATTATGATTAGATTAACAAATAGTACCGAAGTAATCTCTTCTTCTAACAAAAAATGATTGTAGTAAGAGAAAATCACCTTTATTTGTCCTTCTAAATATAATAACTTGAGTACTATACTCAAAAAAGAAGCCTTGTTAAAAAGTCATGCTGTTATAAAGACAATAATTAGAGTGAAAAATTTTAAAGAATCAACCAATTCATCTAATAACCTTTATATCCATGTCTCATGTGCTTTTCTTCGACTCTGGACACTGGATGCATAATTTTCATGACACTACTGAGCTATCTTGTTTTGTAGTCTAGTTAAGATGAGAGATAAGAGCTTTTTGGGGAAATCTGTGCTGCTTCACTTCCTGAAAACATCTGTTTGGAAGAGACTTCATAAACCATCTGGTGAAACCTTCAACCCAGCACTGAAGGGTCAACACTAAACCATGTCCCTAAGTGACAGGTCTGCAGGCTACTTGAACACCTTCAGGGATTGTGATTCCACCACTGCCCAGGGCAGATCATTCCTGTGTTTGATAACCCTCTCTGTGAAGAAATACTTCCCAACATCCAGCCTGAACCTCCCCTGGTTCAGCTTGAAACCATTTCTTCTAGTCTTGTCATTTGCCATCAAGGAGAAGAGGCTGTCTCCCTCCTCACTCCAACCTCCCTTCAGATAGTTGTAGAGAGTGATGAGGTCTCCCCCTCAGCCTCCTTTTCTCCAGAGTGAACAACTCCAGCTCCCTCAAGTGCTCCTCATGTGCTCCAGGCCCTTCACAAGCCTCATTACCTTTCTCTGAACACCGTGCAGAACCTCAACATCCTTCCTGTAGTGAGGAGCTTAGAACGGTATGTAAAGAAAAAAAAAAAACAACATGCTTTTCATGGAGGTATTAATCAGCATTTAGTTTGAGACATGCTAGGAGATCGAAAAACCAATCAAGAATAAGGAAGAAGTGGCCCAAGTGGGAAGATAGATCATTATTTATACAACTGAGTGAAATATGAACACATTTATTGGTTTCTTTAATCTCCAGAAAAGTTTTCATGTTACTTATCTTTGATGGGACTTCTTTGATAACTTTAGCTATCTAAAAAGCAAGTCATTGTGGCAGTGTCTGCCTTAGGTTTCTTGTAGATGCAGTAGGAAAACAGATTTTTTTCAGCTGAAGGAGACTATTCTTAACTCAGTAAGACCTCAATAAAATTCTCTCTGTCTATAGTACATGGCTACCTATATAATTCACACAATTAATGCTTTCAGAGTGTAGTATGCTTTTCTGTTGCTTCTGTGTGCTTTTCACATTTGTTTCCTTGGTAAGCATTGCCTCAGCCTCCAGGTATTATTTTAAATTAAGTAATCCTTTATTTATAAATGTCACGGATTTGCATCTTAATTTCCCAGTGAAGGCAGAACTGCAATTCCAGCTCACTATATGGGTTAGCGTGGCAGTACATCCAAAACACTTCTTCCCCCCTGGCCCGTTGTGGTGGTTTGAAACTGTCTTTTTAATTTTTCCTTGCAAAGTTCAGAACAGAGAAAGTGAAAGAATGTAAATAAGTCACTATTGGGTGTAAGAAAGCAAAATAACGATTGTTCTAAACACTTCCATTGGATAGATAGAAATGTTTAAGAACTATTACCCAAAACAAAGTAGGCATTCTGCACATTCTGCGTTCTGCAGTGGGGGCAGCTGCTGGGCTGTCTGGCTGCTGTTTCTTCTTCTCTTCTGGCTGAAGATAACACACTGACCTTGGCAGCTAAGTTAACAATTTTCTGCTTAACTAACTCTGCTTCTCTGTCCAGGGGGGTCTGGGGGGGAAGCTCCTGGGAGAGAGACGCCCCTTTGGGAGGGTCCCCTTGGGGGGAAGCAAAGGGAGATCGATTGTGCTTTTTCTGTTGATTGTATATATTTGTGAATGTTGTGAATTTTGTATATTTGTACATATTCATTGCATTTCATTGTAGATTTTAGACTCTGCTTGTAAATACAGCTTTTCATTTGCTTCCAGACTGGGCTAGCCTGGTTATTGTCGGTGGGGGGGGAATTTCAGCTCACACCGACACACTTTTTATTTTTGGCGCTCCAACTCGGGGCTCGATTGCTTGTGATTTATTTCTGCTCAGATTAGGAAGCAAAATGAAGCTGTTTTGGATTCTGAGTCATTCTATTTCATCTATTATCGGTGTGATTGTTTACAGATGGGCCATTTCTTGCATGATAGACAAGATTGTGAGATATGTGGCATACAAGTCGTTTCTTTGGGTTAAGAACAAATTACTGAATGTTGGTGAATTCTGTTGTGGTCTTATTGGGCTTAGAAGCTACGGTAACTCAACTATGGATGCGCTAGCAGACACATATGAGTTTGTTACTCCTCTTACAACTACAGAGGGTCTTTGGAACCAGTGGTACCCTAGATATCTTGTGCTTGCCTTAATTTTGTTGCTTCTTGGAATAATCATATGGCTACTGATAGCACTGTGTCAGGAAAGACATAAGGCTACTTGCTCTTCCAACTCTGCTGTGAATGTGAAAACCAAGCCAGTAAATTTGGTGGCCACTGTAACCAGAAAGCGTAAAGGAGCTGCAGGAGGAGATGCAGATGCTGCAGGAGATGGTGCAGATGGAGATGAGGGTCCTTCTACTCAGGGTCCCTCTGTTAAGAAAGATTCTTCTGATGAGGAAGAGAGGGTTAGCCTTAAAACTCTGGTAGACCTCTTGAGACCCCACATGGATGATGGAGATGTAGGTCAGGATGTAGACCCTGGTAGATTAGCAACTGCTGGTAGTGCCTCTGAACTCAAAGAAATTCAACGGAGGATTAAAATAGGATTATGGGGACAGCGACCTCAGGATGATGATGATGATGATGATGATGATGAGGATTACATACAGTCAGCTAATGCACCCAGACAGGAAATTAGACATGTGAGGAAGGATTACATCAGAGGAGATAATGAGCCAGTCCTGTCTTGGCTAGCCAGGTGTTTTGATATGGGAGCCCCAGCATTGGTGGTAGGTGACAAGTCGGCCTCTCAGTTGGGGATGCTCTCAAAGGATACAGGCATAGACAGGCATCTAGGCAAGTGCATTGGTAAAGCTTCTCTGTGGGCACGCCTCCTACTGGCAGTCTCGCTGCGGTACCCCAGCAGAGATGATTTACCATGGAACCCTAAGCCTTGGACCACAATAGCTGAGGGAATCAAGCGTCTGAGAGAGTTTGCTGTGAGAGAAGTAATGTATGGAGATCATAAGACTCTGAATCCTGATGAAATTCCTGTTGGAACAGGCCTTGCCAAAAAGCTCATTAAGCTTGCTCCTCCTAATTATGCTACTATTCTGGCAAGCAGGATTGTGGCAAGAAATTATGGTGGAGCACCTCCTACTGTTGGCCATTTCACTGACCAGATGAGGCAATTGGAGGATAGTCTCGCACGTACTTCTTTGGTTTCAGCCATTGAAACTTTGTCTGGAGAAATGAAGAATTGCATGAAAGAGCTGAAGGAGGAACTTAAAACCTCCATATCCAACTTGATGAAGGGGGATGATTCTAATTCCTCTTCCTCCAGATGGATACAAGTTTCAGCTGTTAGGAACAGACGTGCTCCAAGAAGGCCATTCCAGAATAGGTCAAACCAAAACAGACAGCAGAGGCAATCACGTGGCAGTATCTGGATAACTCTGCGTGATCAGTTTGGTGAGAACATGAACAGATGGGATGGTCAACCAACTTCTGATCTTTTCAAGAGGTTACGGGAGCTGCAGAGGGGCAGATCCCGAGGTAGCAATACCAGGAGGGTAGCTGTCGCTTCCTCAGTTTCCCAGAACAACTCTGATAGCTCCAACAGTGATCCTAATTCTGATGCTGGACATTGTGCCGGCTGTACATGTGGAGGTAATCCCCACCATTAGGGGTGTCCTGCCTTCCGCCAGGGGGAGGTAAGGGAGAATGGAGATAACAGAATCTATTGGGATGTGTACATCCAGTGGCCTGGCACTTCAAAATTTCAGAAGTACAGGGCCTTGGTTGACACAGGAGCTCAGTGCACCATAATACCATCAAATTATCAAGGGGGAGAATCTATAACTATTCAGGGAGTCACTGGTGGATCTCAAGAGTTGTTTAAGATAGAGGTTGATATAAGTTTAACTGGGAAGCAGTGGAAGAAACATACTATTGTAACAGGTCCTAATGCACCTTGTATTTTGGGAATTGACTTTCTGAGAGAAGGGCGTTTTAAAGACCCTAAGGGTTACAAATGGGCTTTTGGAATAGCAACTGTAGAAATTGATGGAGGAAAATTGAAGTTGTCTATCAGACCTGAGCTTTCAGATGAATCTGCAGTTGTGGGACAACATGAGATAGAGGATGTAAAGCTGCCGGTTGCTTCTCAAACTGTGCATCACAGACAATACAGAACCAACCGTGACTCTTTGGTGCCCATTCAAAACTTGATTCGTCAGTTGGAGAGTCAGAAGGTCATCAGCAAAACTCATTCACCTTTCAACAGTCCAATCTGGCCTGGGCGAAAGCAGAATGGAGAGTGGCGTCTGACAGTTGATTTCCGTGCCTTGAATGAAGTAACTCCACCCATGAGTGCAGCTGTACCAGACATGATGGAACTCCAGTATGAGCTGGAATCCAAGCAGGCCAAATGGTATGCTACCATAGACATTGCTAATGCTTTCTTCTC